>NC_048895.1:99699378-99959885 GCF_011077185.1 Oxyura jamaicensis
GGAGCGGAAAGGAAAGGAAAGGAAAGGAAAGGAAAGGAAAGGAAAGGAAAGGAAAGGAAAGGAAAGGAAAGGAAAGGAAAGGAAAGGAAAGGAAAGGAAAGGAAAGAAAAGAAAAGAAAAGAAAAGAAAAGAAAAGAAAAGAAAAGAAAAGAAAAGAAAAGAAAAGAAAAGAAAAGAAAAGAAAAGAAAAGAAAAGAAAAGAAAAGAAAAGAAAAGAAAAAAGTAACTCTGTGGTTAGGTGACTTGTAGGAGGAAGGGAACACCATGTTCTGCCCAGAACTACTTCTGTACTTTTGCATGAAAGTAAGGATTTTAGAAGTTATGTATCAACAGGGAACAAAAGGCAGTGGGACTCCTTCTGCCTCCTGAGTGAATTTCTTGTCCATGAGGTGAAAGTCTTGCTCACCCTTGCAGTGCATGCTCTCAGGTGCAGCCTGGTACACAAGAACAGTGCTTCCTCCCCAGAGAAACACCCTCTGGGTAAAATAAAAATGGGTGGTTCTCAATTTCTAACTTCCTGCATAAATGTTATGACCAAGAGGCTATTCACAAGGAGTGCAGTGCAGTACCTTGCTCTGCTTCTCTGGCCATCGTACAACACAAAACCCCTGCTCAGTGTCAGCAGGAGCTGAGAGCACTAAGAAGATGAAGTCAGTGCTTTCTGCCTGCTGAGGCACACTCACAGACCTGCTGCTACCTCTTAGACTGCTGCAAGTACCTGCCAAGCATGCAGACAGCAGCATGTCAGGTGTTCTTCATGCCACCCAAAGGCCCCCTCAGTCCCTCCATCTATTGTGTACACCATCTGGGAAGGGAAGGAGGGGAGCAAGTATTTAAAGATTACCCACTACAACTACTTTCAGCCATCTAATTTATTTTGTTAGGACTTGCACATATGAAATAACCTGTGATTTACACCATTACCTATGAAAAACAACATACTAAAGCAAAACATAAGAGCTATCCCATGATGAGCTACAAATCCTCTATTCTGAAATCTCTTCTGCACAAAAAGGATTACCAGAAGCTTTCCTGCATGTTTGCAGCAGAAATAGCTTCCCCCCCACCCCCTCCGTTCAGTAAAAATAAATAAATAAACACATTCCCTGGGTATCTGACAGCTTGACTAATTGCAAACAAGTTTTCAAATGAGGAACAGAACAGCAAGATTTTCAATCAGGTCTCTCCACAGTATATCATTTTAATTTGAAATTTATTGAAAATAAATTAGCGTAATTATCCACCGAATCTAGCATTCATTGACAGTGAGAAAGATTTTAGGCCAAATTACTAGAATTTAGTATTTTAGAAAATAACACTTCCTGTGCAAAGCTCTAATACAAATGAATTTACATTAACAATCAATAGTGGCCTCAGGTTTAAGTAGCCAATGTATACAAGTCTGTAAATTCCCTAGGGTCCCTTGCTGCATGTATTCTTTGATTTGTCATTTGGCTATAGGCTCAATCTCAAATGTACTGACCTTTTTGCTATCTAACCTAATACCTGCAGTTGCAACCTCTGGCTAAGATTAAATCCTACCTGTCCTACCTTGCACTAGTATCTGCTTGAGAAGTTTAGCATCAGCACTGCTGCCTGGTTTGCAAGCCAGCTGTGGTCCCCATAACATCTGTATGACACCTGAGAGTGATAAATGCATTAAAAAACAAAACAAAACAAAACAAAAAAAAACACTAATGTATCAAACAGCACATCAAGAGCTGATGAGGCACTCAAATGAAATAATGATAGCAGATCGCAGATCACAGCCTTCAGTGAATTGCTGAGCAGTGACATGTTCCACACCGCCTAAATTAATGCAAGTAGCTCAGGTCAGACAAAACAGATCCATGAGAGAAAAGGTAACTGGGTGGTGAGAGGAGAATGGCTCAGGCTACAGAGGTCTTTTGGGGCAAGGGAGCCTTGTGGATGCCACATGGCCCTACTTTGGCCTTGCATTAAGCTCATTCACAAAACAACTGGGGTCAATTCTGGTATCTCTGCATGCATTAAAAAATTCCAGTGAAACCCAAGATGACGGAGGACATCAGTGACTCAGTAGGTGACATTCTCCTTTCTGAGTCAGAGCTGAGCAGACACAGCAGCATGATGCTGGAGGACAGTGCTGCTGGACAAGATGCAATGAGATCAGAAACACTGACAGTCCCACACTGTTATTTTACAAAGCTGTTTGCTCAGTTATCCTCATCAGGCTCCAACTGGAAATTTACATCCTGCAGACCAAAGTCACTCTTGCAGTTCTACTGCAAACGACACTGTTCATAATGTTCTCTCTAAAAATTTATACAGCAATGCCATATCATCACTGTATTCAGTCTGGAGATGACTGCAACTCTGCTAAGCAAATCCCATATGTTGTTTGCAGAGCGCTAGGGACCTGTAAAATGTGAAAGAAGCTATAAAAGGTTAAAATTGAACTCTATCAATAAACCCAATAAACTAATAGCGAAATCAGAATTTGTAATAATTTTTATGATGATATGTTAAAAAAAAAAAAAAAAAAAAAAAAAAAAACTATTACATTCCATCCTTGGAATCTTCCATGGTCAAGGAGTGACATAAGTGACATAAAAAATACTATTGTTTTGGTGGTGTCAAAGGAACAGATAAGTTGAGGACTCTCTCCCTCTTTTTCCTCTCCTTTCCCCACTCTTCTGGACACCATTATTACAAACGGATAGCCTCTCCCCCAAGATGCCAGTTTTCTAAATCCTGGCAATCCTTCAGAGGAAGGAGAAGAGGGCAGAACTCACAAGGCAGAGTAAGTATCACAAATGGAGCAAATATCCCATGAGTTTTCCGACACATTTGGTTTGGGGTTTTGGAGGTTAGGTTTAGCTAGGAAAGGCTAAACTAATGAGGAATCTGTATTTCCCCAAATGAGGACAGACAACCCCACAGACGCTAATGTTGGTCCTTTGAGTGTATTCAGCTTGAGTGCCAAGCACATGGTACTCCAAAGAACAAAACAATGCAGGAGCAAACCTGCAGTCTAGACTGACCAGTCTCTAGCACTAGCAAACATCCACCTCTAAAAGCCTGCATGCACTTCAATACCATGTTTCATTATTTGCATCTTCAAGTAAGGTATTTGTTTGACATGGACATAAACCAAATCTCTTTTCTCATTGTTCTCTATTGAGTCTGGGGCTGAAAAAGCAACCTTCACTCTCTCCATTGTGGTAATGACTCTGCTTTCCCAGAAGAATAAATGGAATATTTTGCTGCAAAGTCACAGAAAGAAGGGTGTGAAAATAAGGTGACAGCAGAAAGAGGCCTCTCTCTCTCCCAGGAGAAAATAGGAATTTAAAAAGCAGTACAGTAAAAGAATGTACTAGCTACAAAATTTGCATTGAACATGTCTCCAGGCATTGCAGAAACTCTGAAATTACAACAGATATGGAGAATATGAGCTCTTTCAGATTAAAAGGCTATATTGTCCTGTGAAACATAACAAGCATGTGCTATAGTATATAAAAGAAAAAAATAGTCTTTATTAAAGATAGCCAGAAATGAAGATAGGCCAAAGAAAGTCTTATGTTTATGAAACTGCCAAGGGAAAGGGTGAACACAGTATAAAAGAGACCCCTACTGAATCAGAAATGGCATATCTAGTTTCCTCAGCAGCTCAAGACAGAAAGAAATCAGGTGGGAAAACTACAGAGGACAACAGAAGAGGCTGCAATTTGTTCAGGAAGATGAAAGGCATCATGGAAATCAAGCCTCCGTTTACTTGAGGGAGGGTGGAATAGGAGCAGTGTATAAACCTCAAAGAAGCTCATGATTCAGAAAACAGGCAAACTTCCTCTATGTATTCTTCCCAGACAACAGCACAAATCCAAAGGAAAAAAAAAAAAAAAAAAAAAAAAAAAAGGCAGGGCTTTATTTAATCTGGTAAGAGTTTGGTCCTTGGTCTTTTTCTAAGGAAGTAGAAAACCAAACTACAATTCCTCTCAGTATCATAGTTAAATTGCTAATGTTTCCTACATAAATATTTGCTTGGAAGATTTAAGCTCTCACATCAGAGATGCCATGCCATCCTGAGGATGTGGAATGCATACTGAAGGAAGCAAAACTGACTGAAGTCCAGTTTTTCGTGTTGACTATAGAGAATCAGGAGTCTGTGACTCAGCTCTTAGCTTTGCTACAGACTTTCTGATAATCCAGGTTTTAATTTGGTTATGCCTCCATGGTGTGTCCATGCAACTTCACCCAGTGAAATTGATGTGAACCGTAGCTGTTTGTATTTGGTGAGCTCAAGATGACAGTGCTTCATACAGAAGGGATAAATTGCTGTATATGGAAAACAGTTGTAAAATGTCAAGTTTTTCTTCCAGATTAAAAAACTTCATCTCTAGTGTTAAATACAACCAACAGAGTATATACAATGCTTTTCAATATTTTGCCATAACATTATGTTCCTTTTGATCTATGAATTTTAGTCATAGGTGAAAGGGGATTACTTTTTAACTGATGTTAACTTGATAACTGGAGATGGATTTTGTTTGTTTGTTTTTGTTTGTTTCTTTGTTTCTTTTGCAGTTATAAAAACAAACAAAACCATTATTATGAAAAAAAAAAAAAGAAATTTTGTATAATATTCCTAACCAATGAGTCCTGAACTTTATTTCTTTCCCTTATAATAGGTTAAATTTGAAAGATTTCTTGATTGCAGGAAAATGATGGCATGACTTTGAAAACAATTGTCTATGGTGTCTTAGACATTGTTTTCTTTTAAACAGCAAACTGTCAATGCTTGGATGTCAAGCCAATGATGAAGAACTCTGTTGAGAAAGAACTGACCTGCCATGAGGCAAGAATTAAGACATACTAAAAAGTTATTGAAAACAGCAGTCATTGCCATGAAATCATTATTTAGAACTTCCTGGGATTTTTAATGACTTTGCCAACTTCAGAGAAATGCAAGCCAGAGACAATATTTCCAATGAGAAATGTGGAGGATCTCAAGGTACTTTGCAAATCAGGTGTGCATTCATTGTAGAAGCACCAGTGCATCTTCCGTTGTAGAAAATATCTGCTGTTTAAGAACATGCCACAACTTCATAAAAAAGATTTTGGACACAAAATTAAAAGTAGTTAAATATAATATAAATACATATAATACATAATAATAAATAATATAATACTAGTTAAATATAATATAAATACAACACTCAAATGAGCTTTGACCTGGCTTTCAGAGAGAACCTGGTTTCTTTGGAAAAAAAAAAAAAAAAAAAAAAAAAAAAGTTTGATTAAGAAACTAAAATATAGACATTCAACTCCTTTAGGATCCATGCAGTTGTGAGTCCCTAAGATATGCATTGCCTTTGTGGGATCCCATCAACAGAGCACACTGTAGCACAGAGGTAGAAATAGCTCATCTGAGCTGCCATCCAGCTCATTCCAGCTGCCATCCTCCAGTCTTTCTGAACCCATGAGCAACCACCCAACTCCCTTGAAGCTAGGAAAATAACTCATTTATCAGAGCTGTCTCAATGCATAGGGAGCTGCTGGGGCAGCAGAAGACCCTAAGGCTCTCCTCTCTCCACTGTTTGGGCAATACCCCTGGAAAGCCTGCACTGGTGATTCTGAGGAGGGATTAGGGCACATGCTATTGCTACAAAGAGGAGGAGAAGGAAGAGAAACAACAGCAATTATTACCTCAAGCTGCTTGTCAGCACCAAGGACAGCAAGTGTGATTCTGGACTAAACAGTGCAGCACCACACTTGGGATGCACACCCAGCATCTGCACTTGATGTGTCCCCCTATTTCTTTTTCTCTGGCATCAGGTGCCCAAGACATAAAGGAAGAAAAAATACAGTTTAATTATACTGCTGAAGAACCTAAAACATTTGCTAATTCCTAGGTGGAATGGGACATGGACATTTGCATATCACCATAAAAAAAAAAAAAAAAAAAAAAAAAAAAAAAAGTGGGGGGGGACGACTTTGGCAAATGTTTTGAGTGTTAGAACACAACTGCACATTCAGTTTTGCATTCATTCAACACAATTCGCTCTGTCAGGACTGGCTGTACTCTCCCACTAACACTGTTATGACTCTCCAAGCTGCAAGCAGTGAAGCAGGCAAACAAGTAAAAGTAAGTGCAGGGCTCCCATGTTCAAATCCAGCAGATGTATGTGGAAGGATTTTGGACTTCCCTTTGTTAACCCAAGCTAACAATAAATAAACCTACTTTACTGTGGGACCTGAACCAACAGTGATAAATCTAATCCACTTATGCTACAGAATAAAAATAATTGATGTAGTGTCTTTGCTTCTACTGTTTAAAGAAAAATCATCATGACTTTAAATAGTTGGTGTAACAAAGGCTTAAGGTCTGTTAATAATTTATGTTTCATAGCAAGAAAGAATTGATAACAGATTTTAAATGGGTCGTGAGGGTATGGTCTAACTCTGGCAGTCATGGTACTGAATGCAAAAATTACACACAATACCATTGGCAGGGAAAAGATGGCTCATGGTGGGCAGAAAAGTGGATGGCTTAAGAGGCAGAGAAACAGCAAGTAGTGGCAAAGGGAAAATGACCCTTGAACAACAGTCAAAACTAAACAGACTGTTTGAGTAAATATTTCTCTATGGAAGTGTTAAAGTAATTCCTTCCTAACACAACAGTGAACTCCAGGGACAGCTGGAGCTTGATGACTTAAAGGATAAAGATTTTCTTAGTAAACAAAAGACACTGCAGGGTTGACCAGGGACTTTTTTATTTTATTATTTTATTTATATATTTTTTATTTTATTTATTTTACTTTATTTTATTTATTTTATTTTATTTTATTTTTAGGAATGTAAGATATTAATAGCTTAGAGAGAAAAGCAGAAGGGTAGATATATTGTATGAGACATGTAGTATTAGTAGTGTGAGAGAATATTGCATAAGCCATCTTTTTGGCATTTCTATCACTATGTATTTAATATTCTTAATAAACATCCTGCTTGCATTTTTAACCATACCAAAAGAGGTGAATATCTTTGGACACTCAAATTCAATACTGGCAAGCAATAGACAGGAGTGCTAAATCTTGATTACTGCTTCATGGTCATGACTAACAGTCTTCAATATGGTTCAAGGACACCTATGCTAGCTCCCAGAAGACGACATTCCATGCACGGAAGTCTATTGATGACATCATAGAGCCCAGAAGTTCTCTTGGCACCTCTACAATGCAGCAGAATTTTTTACAACCATACCATCCATGAGATGCAGGACAGAGAGAGGAGGCGATTAGAAAAGGCTGAATCCCATGAATTTAGGGAAGAGGCCTAAAGAGAAGAAGCTAAATTGGGTTGAGCAAGTGACATCTAGAACATAACTAGAGAATTTTGTTTCCTGACCCTTTCTTATTAGCATCCAAACAATGTTGATAACATTCTTAATGGCGGACCTGCTAATCACACATTTACATGTGTGATTACATATAATACAAGACATTGTACCTCTGTTTGAGCTCTGTCCCTATGCACACTCATTGTGCGGGGCAAAAAAACAAATTCATAATGATGTCAGCACAAAGACCCCAGTTATATGATTCAGAAATTTAACTTTATATCCTAGTAAATCCATTTATGTACTGTCCTACAGCTACGGATAAACATTTTGCAACATACTTCTTACATAAGGAAGGTAAGTGTTTAATACTGATTATGTTTAGATCACCACGGCTCAAGAGAGAAATAGACAGTTTGTCAATACCAACTGAATGTATATATACTGTGATTATTGGATTAATCACTTTTGACACATTGTTGGAAACCTGTAGCAAAAAGCAACCCACGACTGAACACCAGCTCAATCACCCAAAAATACGTTTTATGACCTGCAGTGTAACTTCTCTTGGCATAATATAGTGTTATAGCCATTGCACCTCAGTTTCCCTGGAAGGATTTGCCAGCTGGTCTAATAACTTGCAAGGGAACCTTCACATCAGGTTAACAAGACTGACAAAGCCCTCCCAAAATAAGAAAGAGATATAGTCAAACACAAAGTAAGTTTCTCTGGCTCAGGTAGCCAAGGCTATCACATTATGTTGTGATTTCTGTCGCTGCTATATTAATTCATTACTTTGATCCTATTTTTCCCTTCAAGCTCCTATGCAGCTCTGACCAGTTCTTGACACCAGCCTCAAGCATGAATACTTCACCAGCATCCCTGTCACTCCCAGTCTCAAAGTCCCTGCTAGCCAACCTGTTTCCACAATCCTGACACCCACAAGCTCAGTGAGCAAAGCCAACAGTGCTTGCTCTGCTTCATTAAGCCTAAAAGGACATATGAAATTTGTTTACAACACCAGGCCTTTGTCTCAAATGGAAAAGTGAATCTCTGCAACCACTTAAGGTGACAAGATGTAGTAGTTAAAAACACGAAATAAGAACCTAGAAAATATTGGAGACAAATAGTGAAAAGCAGGGTGTAAGTGAAGAAAAGTGCACTGCTGCAGGATTTGGGTTAGGGTCTTAATAACAGTATATTCGTTCTTGTGGTGGTTTTACCCTGCTGGGCAGCTGTACTCTGCCACTACCACTCTCTCACCCTTCATCCTCAAAAAAAAGTGTAATGAAAAAGGGTTATAGATTGAGATAAGAATAATTTATTTAAAGGGTAAAGAAATGGGGGGGGGGGGGGGGGAACAAGCAAAGGCTGCATGGAAGCAAAGAGGAAAACAAAAACAGACACAATTATTCTCTATTTCACATCAATGCACTATGCTCAGCCACGTTCCAGGAAGCAGGACCTCAATACGTGTAGTGTTTTTTTTGGGAGGACAGACATCTTCATAACAAGAGCACCCCTCTCCTTCTCCTTTCCTACTTTTTATTGCTGTGTGACATATGGCATGGAATATCCCTTTGGTCAGTTTAGGTCATCTGCCCTGGTGATGTCCCCTCCCCACCTCATGCCCACCCCCAGTGTACTGGCTTTAGGGGATTTGGAGGGAGTCCTGATGTGATGCCAGTATTGTGCAGCAATGGACACAACAGTGTTGTGATACCAGTGCTGTTCTAGCTACAAGTGCAGAGCATGGCACTGTATGGACTGCTGCAGGGAAAGTTAACTCCATCCCAGACAGACCCAGTACAGTACTCTAGGTATCTGCAGCTTTCATTTCGTCATCTAGTCTAGACAAATGTAATGTTGCCCACCTGGATTCTCCTTGGTAGGTGAGATTAAAGCTAGAATCATGTCACACGAGTCTTCTATTGCCCTGAAGTAAAGAGTTGACCCTGCTATTGCAGGCTGCAAAGGGTTATCACTGAAAGAGGAAAACCATTATAAAATGGTGAGAAAATGCTACAACTAAGTGCAGAGATATATGTATTTAAGTTGATTTATCACTATTCAAAACTAAAAATTTGCAAAATGTAAGATCAGGTTAATTTGAAATAAACATTGTCAGTTTGGTCAGGACCAAAGAGGGGATGGGGAAGAATCACTGTGGGTCAGCCACAACATTTTGTTTTGTGTGAGGTTTCACAAAACCTTTTCCAAAAATCTGTTTCAAAGGAAATTTTTCAAATCTGTCATTTGGCAATACAGCAATGTTTCCTTTTGAAGAAACTGAAATTAAGCAGATTTTTCTGAAAATAAGTTTTCCTGTTTTATTGTTTGGTTTATCCAAATGTTTGGTCAAATCCAACATAATTCATAAATGTTTTGGGTCATCCTGAAATGATATTCTGGTCAATGAGCTTTCCAGCAGAAGAGGGATGTTTAGTTCTACTTCAGATTTTAGTGCTTGTCGGGCCTTCAATATTTGTATCCAAACTGAAGGCTTACAGAGCCTTGAAAAAACATCCACCAGGAAGCTATGCCAGGATGCTTTTAGCAACACTCTGAAAAGTCGTGGGTTTTATTACATATCAAAGTAGACCAGAAAATAAGAAAACACTGAACTGAGAACTCAGTTCTAGACACAACATAAATAAGGTCTGATCTTTATTTCATCAGCTTCATCTCTTACCCAGTTCCTTGCCTATTCTCTGACTACATTTACTAGACTTTTAATTCAGGAGGAGGATGAATGCCTTCCAAAAGTGCAAAGCTCAGCCCAGCCATAACTCCAGCCATCATTATTCAGCCTCCTTGCTGATACCTAGTTGGCTGGCATTAACTCTAATTCCAAACTTCTCGCCCACTACCAGCACAAATAGGACTGCATTCATTAAAAAATAATAATAATAATAATTAATAAATAAATAAAAGCCCCACATGGTGCATTTTGTCACATCACAGTTTTGCACACTCAGTGTAGAGAAAAACAGTTTAGAAAGTATTCTAAACAGACCATTATTTGGTAGCCCGGAAGTTTGTTATTTGTATTTTCTGTAATTACAATACAAATTGACTTCTCAGAGAGTGACAGCTACTACTGGGTCTCTGTGCAAAGTCTTGGTGAGAGAGGTAGCTTTCCTATGAGTTTTTCTAATAACAAATGCAACACAGTGGGTGGTCTGTAGCTTTGGATTTTGTGACCTATAATATTTTCTGTCAGGGGACATGTTATAAGATTGGTTAGCACTTATTTCTTATGGTTGCCCAGGCATATGTATAAAATAAGTAGAAATCACATAAGTCTGACTGCATTTTTTTAAAAAATAATAATAATAATAAAAAAATAAATAAATAAAAAAGAAAAACACTGATGTTAGTCAGATTTCTACCACAATTTGTGAAATATGCTGCTGCTTGGAATAATTTGAATAACTCTCTATATTTATTTGGCTGGGAAACAAACAAAAAAAAATTGCTGGGCTTTTGTTAGTCTTTTGTTATCTTCTGACATATTACTTATAATATTACTAGCAACATGGGATTATCACACTTAAATTCTCAGCCAGGCTCCAGCTATGCTTCTGAAGAGTATCAAAAGACAGCTCAGAACATCTGAAGATTTACACAGACAGGGGAGAACTAAAGGGCTCTATTCTTCCTTCAGTGTTCATGTTAGCTATGCACAGAAATCCCTCTTGTATCAGCAAGAGCCTCCTGAAAGCACTGAACGAGTGCAAGAAATTTATATACCATGCTTTTGAAAATACATAATAGAACTCAGAGAGGCCTCAAATGCTCCTGTGCTAAAAACATTTTATACAGTTTCTTGGGTTTTCCTAATATTTATATTGGAATGTAAAATGTATTGACTTATCAAAATGAAAACTATGTAGATTGAATGTGTACCTGTTTTTTGCAGTCTTACAAGTCTCTTGTAAGTACCAAATATAAGGTGGTCACTGGGGAAGAAGGAAGACTGAAACATTTGGTTGACTAACTTGTAGCCTTTATATACCTTGACTGAGATATATAATGAGATATATAATGCAAAGTGTTCACAATTTAGGAGGTAGTTTTAACAGTTTTTTATGTATAAATAACAACTTCTGCTGGCAATTCAGGGTGTGAGCTTCACTCAGGTTCTATTCTGAACTACCCCTTGGAGGCAGATTTCTTCTCCATTGGCTACATCTAGGGGTGCTAGTTCCTAGCTTGGGTATCTAAATAAGGTTGCTGAAGTTAGGTAGAGTGGAGATGGCATATTAAAACTATAATATGCCTTTCTCTTTTATTGACAGTTCCAAGACCAATCCTATTTTCTCTCCTGTCATCCCAGGATGTGAGCATCTCTGAGACTATATGCACCCCTGCATGGGTAAGATCAATATTTCAATTTTGTTTTACAGAGATGGAACTGCAGTACTGAGAAAAACAAAATGCCTAAAATAACCCAGTGGATCTGCTGCAAAGCAGGTCATTTAACTACTGGGTTTCAAGTCCTAACCTAACAATAAGGGATTGTTAGGGTTAAGGCGGAAAAAAAATGCAACCAAATCTAGGAAATAGCAGGGCACTGATTTTAAATGAGCAAGGCAGAATATTAAATCTCACCCCAATTCTTTGAGTGCTAAGGTGGAATTATTAACACCCTGGGGGTTTTTAAACCATCTGGAAAAAAATGACCAACTTGAAACACATGCTACAGTGTGCAGTATATGCATCTGTGAAGTGAGATGTTTCAGTTCTGTGACAGATCTTCAAAAGCATAACAGTTTCTCCCTTTCACAATGCTTTCAGGTTTATACAGTCACCTTGAATTCTGCAGGTTCTGACTGTTTTCTAAATCACGTGCAATAACCTAGCATCATTAGAGTCTCTGCTTTTGGATTTGGAGTAACCAGAACATGAGACAGAGGGAAGAAAAGGATTTGGGGGATGGTCCCATAATCAGAATTTTACACTTAATGTCAAACAGTGCTGTTGTGTCTGGAAGTTAAATGCTTTGCTGGTTAATTCCCCACAAAGAATAAGATTTTGTTATTATATTGTATTTGCCTGAATTTAGAATACATGAAATGTTGAATATTTCTGATCTGTTCTGGAATATCAAAACAAGCATACAGTCATTTTTTTCATAAAAAATTGTGAAATATAACCTTAAAAAAAAACTTTTGTAGAATCATTGAATGGTTTGGGTTGGAAAGAACCTTAAAGATCACCTGGTTCTGACCCTCTTACCATGGGCAGGGACACCTCACAATAGACCAGGCTGCTCAAAGCCCCATCCAACCTGGCCTTGAACACTTCAGGGATGGGGCATCCACAGCTTCTCTGGACAACCTGTGCCAGTGCCTCACCACCCTCTGAGTAAAGACTTTCTTCCAAATATCTATTTTAAATCTCCTGTATTTGCTTAAAACTGTTACTGCTTGTGCTGTCACTACACTCTCTCACAAAGAGTCCCTCCCCAGCTTTCTGTAGCCCCTTTTAGGTAGTGTCAGGACACTGTAAGGTCTCCCCTGAACCTTCTCTTCTCCAGGCTGAACAAACCCAACTCCCTCAGCCCTTCTTCATAGGAGAGGTGCTCTAGCCCTTGATCATTCACATGGTCCTTCTCTGGACTCATACATCACTGGACTCATTCTTATACATCTATGTCATTCTTGTGCTTTGGGCCGCAGAGCTGAACACAGTACTCCAGGCATGGTCTCATGAGAGCAGAGTAGAGGAGGAGAATCACCTTCCTCACCCTGCTGGCCACGCTGCTTTTGATGCAGCCCAGGATATGGTTGGCTTTCTGGGCTGCAAGCACACATTGCTGGCTCATGTCAAGCTTATGGTCAAACAGCACCTCCAGGCCCTTCTTCTCAGGGCTGCTCTCAATCCATTCTCCACCTAGCCAGTATTTGCGCTTGGGATTTCCTTGACCCAGGTGCAAGACTTTGCACTTGAAATATAATATTGACCTTGCACCTGAAAAATAATTCAATTCCACTATAAGCTGGTATCCACTATAGGCTAACATTGAAGCAGAAAGCTTTGACTATGCATACTGTAGTTTTCAGAAATTGTTCAGACTTCATGGAGATATTAATGAGGCACTGGCTTTCTATTTGTCTTAGGGTGGTGACAGGCAGCACAGAATCTGGCTGGAGACCTGTGACTAGAGGTATTCCCCGGGGGTCAGTGCTGGGTCCGGTCTTGTTCAACATCTTCATCAACGACCTTGATGAGGGAATAGTGTCTGCCCTCAGCAAGTATGCCAATGACACAAAGCTGGGAGGAGTGGCTGACACGCCAGAAGGCTGTGCTGCCATTCAGTGAGACCTGGACTGGTTGGAGAGATGGGCAGGAAGTAACCAAATGAGGTTTAACAAGAGCAAATGTAGAGTCCTGCACCTGGGAAGGAACAACTGGAAGTATCAGTACAGACTGGGGGATGACCTGCTGGCGAGGAGCTCTGTCAAGAAGGACCTGGGGGTCCTGGTGGAAAACTGGTTGACAATGAGCCAGCAGTGTGCTATGGTGGCCAAGAAGGCCAATGGGATCCTGGCATGCATAAAAAGGAGGGTGGCCAGCAGGTCAAATGAGGTGATCCTCCCCCTTTACTCTGCCCTGGTCAGGCCTCAGCTGTTGTCCTGTGTCCAGTTCTGGGCTCCCTGGTACAAAAAAGACAGGGATCTCCTGGAAAGAGTTCTGGGTCTGTTCAGCCTTGAGGAGAGAAGACTGAGAGGGGATGTTAGCAATGTTTACTAGTATCTTAAGTGTGGGGGGCCAACCTCTTTTCAGTGGTTTGTGGGGACAGGACAAGGGGCAATGGCAACAAAATGGATCACGGGAAGTTCTGCACCGACATGCGAAAGAACTTCTTCATGGTGAGGGTGACAGAGCACTGGAACAGGCTGCCCAGGGAGGTTGTGAAGTCTCCTCTGGAGATGGAGATATTCAAGGCCAATCTGGATGCCTACCTGGGCAACCTGCTCTGAGGAACCTGCTTTGGCAGGGGGGGTTGGTCCCAGTGATCTCTTGAGGTCCCTTCCAATCCCTACAATTCTGTGATTCTGTGATTCTGTGATTTTCATGAAGAAAAAGAAAAACAAATATAATTCTGAAAAAAAATATATATATTTTGTTTTGTACACACTTTGAGTAAAGAATTTAGCTGCTATCAAGAATGGAGAACAAGTTTTTGCTTCATTAGAAGTATTAACCCTGCATCATACTGCTACTGGCTCAGATTATCTTCTCATTTCGGCTGTGCTTATGCTTACTTGATGCTCAAAGAGGTTTTATTTTTACTTTGGTGGAAGTTAATATATGATCAGATTTTGACTGTCTGAAGGGATGTACTTGAACACAAATTCTGAGAAACAGTACAAATCTGTGCAATCACCAAGATTTTTTGGTGTCTCTCAATAAGCAATTAAATCTTTGGCAACTGTTGATCATACAATGACAAATGAGACAGTTATATGGAAAAAGGTATATCTGTGAGTGAAGTATCCAGGATTTGTGATTGTTCTGTACAGATTCTGTGTTCTCCCCCATCACACCTGCCAATTAAATGAACTTAAAAGTAACTGAGAAAGTTGAAGGAGAGTGGGGGGAAAGTAACATGGAAAAGATAATTAATGTAAAAGGAAAGTGGAAAGTGTTTGTTTTTTTTTTGTGGGATTTGAGAAAACAATATATTTGATTATTTTTTTTTTCTGTAAATCTGTTCTAAAATTTATCATTAAATGAGGAGGTAATTGCTTCCCAAAGAAAATATCTTTTTGTATTGAATGTTTTAGATAAATGCTTACAAATGTAATACATGTGCAACTGAAATTAAATAAATGATACAGAAATGTTTTAGGAATCTGAACCACACCCTTCTCTAAACTAATATGTAAATCTGAACTTCCCTTACTAATTCATTTTAAACAAGTTTCAGCCATATTAAACTTTTTAATGGGCCATGTTTATAAACCATGTTTATAAACGTAATAAAAGCAGCAGAAGTGTTCTTAATTATGTCTTTATTAATTCTAAATTTATGTTTAATATAAAAAACATGACAATCTTATCATTAAACAGCATCAACAATAATAAATTGCTAAATAAATACAAACAAATTCAAAAAAGCAAGAAGGTTTTAAATCATATCTAATTTTATGTCACAGCTCAGGTGCAGACCTGTTGGTTGATAGACCTGTGCAGACCTGTTGGTTCTGGTAATAGAAACATTATCCTTTTCACAAATGGTTGGTGCTGAAACTGGAACAGCCTCTCACTTGATTGACTGCATCCCAATGAAGAGGTGACTTTCTTGTTTGGTGATTTTAACCCTTTATGCACATAAGACATAATAAAAATAAATAAATTCTGACTTTTAAACACTCCTAACTTTCATATACAAGAGTGGAGGCCTGGACAAAATCATAAACTTTCATTCGTTTCCTTCTGTTTTATTTCCATTCATATGTGAAGATCTTGGGCTGGTCTTCAGATTTCTGGTGAGCATCCAGGTCTTCTTCTAAAGCTTATGGGTTGCCTTGTGAAACTACAAACACTCTTTGTAGGCTATCCTGCTCTTGATCAAAAGACTAATTCAAACTCCCATACTGACTTTTTCTACTTTGAAAATATCTATGTCTCTTTTCTACTCTCTGTCATTATTCATGCCCAAGTGACAAAATGTGGTTTATTATTTTTCCCACTAGCTAGGAGCTATCAGAGTATCAGTTATTAAGAGTATCAGTTATTACTGGTTATCAAAAAAATAAAATAAAATAAAAAATCAGTATAGCTATTTTCCTCTCTGCTAAATGGTATACAGATAAACAAATGAGAGATTCTAAAATACTGCAATACAACAGCAAACCTTCAGCTTTGTTTAGGGTATGTACACAGAAAATAAAATCCTCAAGTCACCATCATTTAATATAAAGACATAAATGCTTTTTATGATAAAAACAAAAGAGATTAAAAAAAATTTCATTGAGTTCTCAGGTATGCAGCCAAGAGCTGTTTTCTTAAAGACATTCTTACAGTTTTGTAGCAGATTTGAAATTTGTATTAATTTAACTTATGAAGTACAGAGAGTATGTGATCCCAGTTGTATATGAGTGCATCTTTATCAGGACTAGGAACCAAGCTAGAAAAACAGGAGAAAACAGGGGTAAATACTTGCAGTTCACTAGAGAAGTCGTTCAGTTTTATCCCTTTTTGGGGTCCCTTGGCAATAATACTACCTTAACATAACAGTGTCATTGGACACAGCCCAGTGGCAGATCTGATTAACACATACCTTCTAGATGTGTATCTGAATTTGATATGAAGATAGAAATGGCAATTCCTCCATTTTTGCTACTGGTTTGTTCCACTGGTTAATCAAATATGGTGATAATACTGTGCCTCATTTCCCACTTTAACATGTCTAGTTTAAATTTCCAGTCAGTTAAACTAAAGAGTCTTTAATATCTAATATTTCTGCTGTATGATGGCCCTTATCCTCAACAATCAAATCACTTATCATTCATTGCTGCACTAATGAAGCCAAGATGGTGGCACAACACAGCGCAGACAGAAGCCTCATCATCATCTATGGAGTTCAAAGTAGGCCTGGTCTTCAAACAAAAGGATAAACATTCTGTGAGAGCACACGATTTGTGATAAACTTAGGAGCCTTTTATCTGACCTGGTGACCAGAACTAAGCTTAACAAGAGAATGTTATTGCAAACCGAAATTTTGACTCTCAGCCACTCTGCCAGTATAAACCCATTCTTACCTAAATTCAGGAAGATTTCTGTGTTTTATTCAAGAATTGGTCCACCCTGATATTCTCATACTCAGTGAAGTACAAGGACAGCTAAACATCTCTGTCTATTTTATCCTAGCTGGCAGCAGTACACATCTCCCAAGAGCAGTTCATGGGCGTCCTTCACCTCCTGTAAATAAGCACTTCCAAGACCACAAAGGATTCATTCTCCATAATTAAGACCTAATTCAATACCCGCTGAAATCAATGGAAGTTTTTCCACTGACTTCAGTGTACTTCAGCCTCAGCCCTGAAACCGACAATCATCTGGTGACATTTGTGTTATATTAACCCAGCCTTTAGGAACTATATTGAGGTCTCCAACTCATTTCACATAAGCCACCAAACAGTAATAATTTTCAGACAGTGTCAACCTGACCCAGATTTGAACTGGCAATCTGGAGCTAGAAAGCACTATAATCCATTACTAGCCCCGTGAACCATCTGGTCACAATATCTCAAGCAACTTATACGGTACTTAGTAGCTGAGTAGTTTACTGAAACTTGCGGATAAAAAATAGAATGCATGTATGTATGTGTTCATGTATGCATCCAAAAATAATTTAGAATTTTATTTTATCAACAGAAATACATACAAGTGACACTGAGTTTATGTCCACATAGATTTGTGTATTAATTTACAGGTTTCGCACTGGAGAGGTGATCAGTAGTCAAAAACAAGAACTTATGATAAAATCCTAATAAAGGCATTTTAACCAACTAGAGTCAGGCATGTGAATGTTTTTGCAAGAATCTCCAGTGATACTTGTGTGTGTTTCTCTGAGCACACAACCACTTAGCCAGACACATATTTTCCTCTAATTATATAAAGAGCCTGTTTTGCTTTTAGGATTTTTTCCCACTAAGATTGGAACTTGTTGGTCATACCCAGAATAAACTAATTTCTGCTACCATCTAGGGTTTGTATTTCACAGAGAAGACAATGGACACAGTTTTCTTTTGTTTTGTACCTTAAACACTCATCCGTATTTAAGTAAAGTGACTGACAAATGCTATTAGGTTAAGTGGTGTTATTTTAAATCCATTTTGCAGACGTATAAATGACTAAAAGATCCAGAGGGAGTTTTGTATGAGGACAACTTGGACCATAAGTCTGTTCATTAAAGGTCATCTTTCAAAAAAATAATTTAGTCTTGAAATATCAACAAGAAAAATCTTTATATGATTCAATGTATATACTTTAATATTTTAATAATCTGCCTGGTCTCAAAGCCACACTTCATTTAAGATATATTTTAGAGTACCAGTCAGGGTCAATTTACAGAAGAAAACTCATTAACAATGTGATAGACATGAATATAAATGCACCACAAGAAACTCAGACTAGAAAAGCACAGACAGGAAGGCAGTCTATTTACTCAAGTCTTTTATTTGGCTTTACAAACTTCTTTTACTAGTGTTATAATGACAGTTTCAAATTAAATAGTGATGCAACTTGGCAGTCAGAGGGTTTTGCCAAATAGATGAACATGTACCTGCATATTTTACCACAAATTTTGAATAAAGCTTGTGGATTTCCAGCTCATGTAAAAAGAGTTTTCTAACATTTTTCCAATATCTTACTTTCTCTATCTGAAGTTCTGCACAGTTGTGCCACAGTACATTGCTCACTGGTTATCCATGAGTACATAAGTATGAGCTTTTTGTTCTGACTTGCAGAAGTATTTAAATGCTAATATATTATTTTTTTTTCTATTTATCATTCCAGGAAACAGAAACAGGATGTATAAAGTAAATCTCTTTATTTACCCCTTTATTGTTTCTCTTTACAACTAATCAAAGGTACCTGATACTCTTAATTTAAGAGTTTAATTCTACAAATACTTTCCATGGCAGATATCTTTCTTACTTCATTTGCCATCTGTCTCTTGATGATGAAAAGCTCCACTACATACCAAACCAGATGAGGTCTGTAGAGAGAAAATAAATGGCATTCTAACTAGAATAAATGATGGTGGGGAAAAACATTTTTGCACGAAAGTCATTCTTTAGGACTTGCTGAAGGAGAGAAGCAACCCTAGACTCAGATTGATTCAGCCTTTGACTCTAGGGTGGCAGGAGGGTAACAAACTTGGGTTAAACCTCAAATGCCTCAACACACACCAAAAAAAATAAAAATAAAATGTTTGTGTGTGAGAAAGGATTTAAAGATGTTTGAGCTTCCAAATAGGATGTCATTAGAATGTTCACCTGCTTCCCAGTCAAACATTGTTTTAGCAATATTTGAAAGCATAATAGACATAGCTATATAGTCTCAGTGGAACTACAAAAGCACCAAATAAAATATCTATACAATGGAACAAAGTGTAAAAGAGAAAATGTATTTTATCATATAGTTGCTGAAATAAAAATTCCATTTGAATATTCTGAGAGCAGTTGATACAAGGAATCCTCATATTTGATACTTTCATAGACTGTTGATATGCTTCAATTAGCTTTAAAACATTTATTTTTTTTATATAAGATATGGTAGGATATTCAATAGAATTCCTGTATATCACAGTTTTAAAATAGTTAGAAGATCATGAGAGGAAAAAAAAGTAGTATCCTCATCTTTCAATTCTCTTCTTAAGGTTTCTCATTGCTTCAGTAGACTTGCACATATTGCATATATGTTGTTCGGCAAGAACCAAACTATTTTCCACTGTCACATGTGTAGTATTTTGTTTTATCTCCACTTTTATTATAAAGGCAAGAATAATACAATTTTAATATAAGGCAAGGATAAAGATTATTAATTGCTAGAATGATTCTACAAATCATCAAATGCATTACAAATACTAATGAATTAAGCTTCACATTCCTACTGAGATTTTTTTTATTTTTTTTTCTATTGTACAGCAAAGAGGCAAAACAACATGAGAAGTCTCACAAAAGGTCACCCAGCAAGCCAATGACCTAGCTAGAAAAAAAAGGCCCTAGGTAACCTGACTCTCAGTTATGTATGCTAATCACTAGGCAAACTTCTGCCAGGAGATTCGGAGAATCAGTGTCACTTCCTAAGGCCAGACTTCTATGTCATTGCTGTGTCAATCAGAGTTACATCCCCGAAGCTGTACCACCTGGACCTCTAGCCTTAAATAGAGAAGTAAAACTACATTATTGGTATATTTTGGTAAAGGAAGACTGCTTTGCCACTTCAGAATCAAATATAACTTTGCTAATGTCACTAAATTTACGTTCAAAACACCCTTTTGGTGTATCAGCATTCCTAAATCCATAGAGTGCTTTCTGGCCTACATATGTTTCTAAATGTAAATATCACACACCAATCACATCATAATCAGTCAATACCAGCTCATTTGATTGAGGCTTAAAATCTTCTGGCAAAGACAATATTTAAATTCTAAAGACAGAAAAAAAGTTTAAACTCCCCCAAGCATGGATTAACAGTACAGTTTACTTTTTTTTTTTTTTAAAAAAAAAAAAAAAAAAAAAAAAAGGAATTTTGCTAACCCTGTGTTCTATCCACGTTCATTTTCAGTAGCCATCTATTTTTGAATTTTAACTGGTTTAGATATATTTAAAAAAAATAAAATACTGAAATATACATGTGTAAGTACACACAGAAAAAAAAAATAATAATAATAATCCTTATTTTCCTTCACCCTGAGATTCTTCATGAGTGCAATTCATAAAAAACACAAAAATATTGAGTGACTCATCTGAATAATCTCTGTTAATTATCGAAGAAGCAACAATATCCTTAAGCATATTCTGCAAACAGAAAGAAGAAAAGACTAATTTCATGGTCAAATCATTCAACTCAACTTAATCACAGTTACCAACATCAAAGTTGTCATGCTGTGGTTCACATACTATGAGTGGTCTCAAAGGAGAGGCAGCATTTTGCTAGATGGAAGGAAGACTGGGGAATCTTACAGTCTTATCATACTAGCAATAGATAGCTCTCATTCATGAAAAAAAAAAAAAAAAAAAAAAAAAAAAGAGAGAGAAAATAAAACTAGAGAAACATCTGAAACTGATGAAAAAGCACAAGACAAAACCAGAAGTGCTGGCAATTGAGAATAAAACATTGAGGATAAAACTAAGGAAAGGAAGAAATGGAAGGAGAAAGCAAATAAGTATCTGATAAATCATTGTCAATAATAGCAGAGTGACCTTTTGCCAGAGGCTGATATTTATCATGAAACATTTTATTCAAGGTCCTGTATGCATCACAGACTTGAATGCACTTATGATCTGAGGTAAGAAGTGCTATTACCTTCATATTACAGATGTTGAACAGAAAAACACAAAGGCTAGAGGCAAAGCTGAGATTAAATAATTCCAACTAGAAAGACACCTTGACCAGAAAGATGATTCAGGTAACTGGAGTTACACACCTAACTTTCCTGTTCAGCCAGTAGGGAAATGAAAACAGATCAGAAACATCAAGTAGAAAAACTCACACATGGATGGGGAGAAGGAAATCTGACCAGAAGACTTTCAGAAGGAAAGTCTGGAGAGTTTAATGGATCTATCATTTTTCAGAGCTTAGTCTGACTCACCATTCTAGTTAGTGTCTATCTGCCTGCGATTCAGGACCAGCAGGCCTCTTTCTTGGGGACAACACAGTCTAAGGAGGCAGAAACACTTACTTGTCTACCCCTAAAGAAAACAGGTAACAATCCATTCTCTGGCACCAAGGCCAAGTGACATAACATAGCATGAGTCCACCGAGCTGCCTTCTAAATCAAGGCAGTACCATTTACCAGTACTTGATGCGGTCAAGTTTTCAGATCCCAGGAGCTCTACACTTCTTAAACACTGGGACCTCTGAGATAGACTTAAGACAGGTATCTGAGGCAGAGCTCAAAATTGGGATGGAGGGCAGAGACCAGTCCTGCAAAATCAGTTACAGAGGTAGATGAACAAGAAACCAGATTATTTGAACAAGACTGAAGTCTGTTGAAAAATAAACGGGGTCTCTGTAAACTGCATTCTGCATTCACAGCTAATGACAGCAAGTGAATGAGAAGGCTGACAAAATTGGAAAGGTTTCTGATTAGAGGTTAGATGATCACAGTGGTCCTTTCTGGCTTTAATCTTTGACTCTATGAATAAACAATGAGAACATTTAGAGTGCAGAGGGAAACAGGGAGACCTTACCAGCAGGTGCTCAGTTGGGTTAGCAATAATATTCACTGCTGGAGATCCTTGCTGGTTGGGGGCCACCATTAATTGGATGGTGCTGGGAACACAAGGATGGGCAAGAAACGATCACATTTCACTTGGAAGCCTGTGGAGGACTATCACCCGTTGCAACTGGGGCACCAGGATACTTTTAGCAGAGTTGGGCAGCCAGGACTCTCATTTGACAGCTTCTGTGAGGGAATTAGTATAGGTGGGTGAGTGTTGTTGTTGTTTTTTTTTTTTCTTGATCTGACATTAAAAAAGTGAATGGCACTTTAGGAAAAGCTGTGAGAAATGAATTTTTTCTCTTCATATTTACAATGCTTGTGGCTTCAGAGTATGGGTCTATTTGCTACAATGCACTTAAAACATTAAACAAACTATCCAACTATCCAAATATGGAATTATTAGACAAAGGTCATTGCATTAGGGAGACTTTTAGGATCCATTAATTTCTACTTAAACATTCATTTATTTTTTTCACAGTGATCTCCTTTTTTTAATCTCTTTGATGAAAATATATATATATATATACATATATATATATATATAAAGATGCAGCTCTTGCAGATACAATACTTGTACCAGAATCACAGTAATGCTGAAATCAATGTGCAATGAGAGGAAAAGCACTTTATTTCAAAAAGTTGACTCCAATTGCACATACTTTTTAAGGTAATATGCAGTATGTCTTTAAGCAGATTGTATTGGTACAAGAGTTCCCTATGTAATTGGCTTGTGTAAGACTGACATTTTATAGAGAAAAAACAAACAAACAAACAAACAAAGAGAAGGGTTAAATCAAAAACTGAGTATATTGCATTCCCTTTTGGCATAAGACTGCAGCCATATTGAGTCTCTGAGCATCTATTTTTCAAAAAGCCTCCTGCAGTATTGGCCTGAGCATCCTCTGAACTAGGATATGTATAACATGTAGAGAAAGAGCAGCATCTGCTTAGTTTTCATATCATCGCTCGTCAAAATAATTCAAAAAGCTATTTTCCAGGATTAAAGGGTTTATTGCAAATAACACTATTAACGAACAAAAGATATAGTTTGATTCTGCCATCATAATTTCAACAAAAGCACCTACCCAAATGAGGTAAAAAGACTTCCCTTTGATTCCATCAAAGCCTTTTCTTAGTGTCATATTAACCACTTTATCTTGGGTTTTATGTATCATACTCGCTGAGATTTAACAGTTTCACAGTTAAGTATTGTAATACCTTTGTAAATTTGTCTATGAAAAAATGACTGGACACCTTCAGTTGTTCAGGTCAACATTATGATTAATGAGCACAAACATCCTCCCAGGAAACGTACTATGCAATTTTGGAACAAAACATTAAAATAAAAATATATACAGAATGCTAATGGAAAAGAAACAAAACTTATACTGACATAACAGTTTTGTCATAGTTAGTCATTGATTTTTTTCTTCTTTAACTCACCTCTGATACAACAGAGGTGGGGGAAGATTGACTGTTTCCTTTTGCAAAATAAGGCAGATCCACATTTAAGTAGCTTTAGCTTGAGGATTACCCATAGCCTGTTTCCCATAAATGTGTTGAATTTCAGATATGAGTTTTATTAAGCAATACATCATATATAAGTTCCAATTTATTAAGAAGTAATACATCAAAACATAATAAAATAAAGTCTTAGCTAACAACTATGTGATTACTCAGCTACTTACTTCACTTGGTACTTATACTGGTATATATGTAATCATGGGTAGCACTAGTCAACTCTGCCAAAAATGCCAATATATTGAAATTATAAGTTTTCACAGGAATGTACTAGTTCAGATGAAACTTTCATTGAGTAAGAGTTTTTTTGCTCCAGGACAGAATTTCTGATCAAAATGAGAGAGAAGACAGAAAAGAGAATAGCCTAGTGGTTATAACACAGTCATGGAAATCCAAGTCCCTTAAAAAGACCCAAGTTAGGGGTCTGGTTCTCTTGCAATCCAGGTTCCCTGCTGTAGCACTGTAATCCTGTGTCCTCTCTCAGATCTTTAAAAAGTATTGGTTTTATCTTGTGGAATAAGAAATGTTTTGAGGTTTCACTAAATTGCAAAGCTGTTTCCCCTACTGTCCTATCACTTCCTTATCATTTTGTAAAGAAAGCTTTGTAAAATGAAGAGTCATAAGACCAACAAGGAGTTAAACCAAAAAAAGAGTTGTCTTTATGAAATAGTAACCACATATTAAAACAACAATTTAGTTGTCAGATAATGATATATCTTGGCCTTTAATATTTAAATATGCACCTAACTGTTGAACCTAGTTTTCTATGAAGACAGATATTATAATTATGCTTGCTATTTGCCCATCTTTAATGTATACAACAAACATTACCTAATTTAAAAGAAAACTCATATTATTGAGATGGGTCTGACTTGTAATAGATATAAAAATTTAAACAAATTTATTCTTTTTCTCCATTAGATTGTGTCTAAAAAATCCATTACAACTTTCAGATTTCATGTCTTCACAGAAATTTGATTTTGCGTTATAAGTTTTAACTATTGTTTTCATATAATGTTTAGTTATATAGTTCAGTACAAGGCAACTCTCAAAAATAGATTTTAATACTTGCCTGGACTTCTAGTAGAACAAAAGAAGTTGGAGGAGATGAGGCAAGCAGAGACCTGCAGCTTCCCATTTCAAGCCAATGACAGAAATTGACCCCCTGTGGTGGATAACCACTAATGAAATGTATCACCTCAGTAGGTACAGGTTCTACAAACAGAAAAAATGAAAAATAAAAAGTAAAATAATAATATTAATTTAAAATAAAAAACACCACATCAACACTTTTTTATTATTATCTACATAATATCACCATCATCATTCTTCACCAAATAATTAGTAAATGATAACAGTTGCTAATGTTATCATAAAATTATAGCAAAAGACAAAGCATATCAAAGGAAAGCAGAAATATGGTCTCATCAGAAAACTGGGCAAGTTGGCAGGTAAGTCTGGAAACATGGGTAACACCAGTTATTTTTGTATCACTATTCCAATTTAGAGTTCAGCCAGTCAATAAAATAGGTCTAACCACACAAGTTCACCTCCACATATAAGACCAGATTTTCATAATGTGTCTCAGACATGCATCTACCTTTTCCCTCTTTACATTATCAGATTTATGAGTGGGCTTAGCATAACATCCTTGATACAAACACTGTTTCTCTTTTATCCTGTTGACATATTAAAGGCAGACAATCCTAACTAGTTTCTTTGATTTGAATAATTAACAACCCAGGTACAATTTCCAAAAGCACCTTTCAAAACAAAACTGTATTTGCTATGATGGTGCAATTACTAGCCATCAACAAAGAATCTATAGGAAAACTATATAAAATATTAAAATTGGAATTAAAATTGAAAGAGTAGGCTAGGTATATACGTAGGATTACACTTCAATAATTTATTATAATTGCAGTAATGTAGCAGGGGAGCTGCTACTTCAAATGTAGCTGTAGAGTTGCTACTAGAAACTAGAAGGATTTTATGTAATAAATATGCTTCTTAAATGCAAATGAAGAAAAAGAAATTGTAAATGTATTTATAGTTTTGTGCCCTGGCTCTTAAAATGTTTCATTGCAGTCCACACATAGGTGGTTCAAACAGAAGATAATGACAGTTTGTTTCCTTTCAGAGAAATGACAATTATCTCACAGTTTCAGGAGAGGCCTCCCCATGCAGATCTCTTGGGAGAAGGGTGAAGCACAGAGAAAGGCAGGATGTGCTCCAGCCCGGTACTGCAGAGATGGGAATACCACCTGCAACTCTGCAGCTGCAACCCCCCGACCAACATCCCTATTGCCACCTTCTTACAGCATCTGGCACATATTTGAAACTGGGACTGTGAAGAGACCCTTACAGGGCAATCCGTGGCTGCCTCCTTTTACACCAGGGAATTGTCACTGAAAGAACTGAGAGATAATTCAGAAAGAAGGAGAGCAAGAAAAAATGACAGGATAAAAGAGTAGGTAAGAAAAGACAGTCAGTGGAAAAAAATCAAAGGCTGAAAAACTAAAACAATGGAAGGTGGTAGAAAAGCCATTTTCCTAAGCCTAACCCTTTTATTTAGCATAAAATAAGCAAAGCTGAATAATCTTTCTCTTCTGCCCAGCAGCTGCAGACAAAAAATCAGGTAGCAAACATCTTGGTATGACATGAACTTTCTAGACAAACAATGCTGGAAAGGTCACATAGCTCTGGACTTGTCTTCACTGAACCAGCATTGGTTTCATCTCATGTAATAAAGGCACACTGGTGGTCCTGATGTAAAATCATAATGATGGTACAGTACTGGAATTTTAAGCACAAACTGTACCTAAGTCACACATACACACAGCAAAACCAAGAAAATCCTGTGATCTTCCTCAGACAACATTGCCTCATGGCTAAATACCTACCAGAAGACAAAATGCATTATCCAGGAAACAGTAGAAGGGCTGTATTATGGGTAGAATACACCAAAATTCACTCTGAGGCTACTTGATCACTCTGGGGAAGGAAGAGTGAAGACCTGGGGAGAGGCATCACCAGACCAACCAGATTTTTCAGTGTTCAGTGAGATACAGGGTACCAGAGACTCCCTTATCTTTTTCCAGCCTTTCACTTCTACCACCAGAGAAATTACAGAAAGAAATGGGGATGTTATCAAATTTATAGCTACGCAACAGATATCAGAATTTTGCCCGAAGAGTCTATAATCGTTTAGCACACAATCCAGCTTCCATTGAAGTCAATGGACTTTCAATACAGTAGTCTTTTGGGCACTTCCACTGTGTTCAGAAGAAGATAAATTTAGGCCTGTAGCCCTTTCTGAAACCATAGATAAGGCTCATCTGCCTTCCTTCCTTCAGTGTCAAACTGAAGATCTTTATTCTTTATGAAGTTAAAAATATAGTCCCACAAAACATCTGTCTTCAAAATAATAGCAAACTCACAAATTTTTAAAACAAAGCAAAATATCTTGCAGAGCAGGAAGCCATCATCAGTTCATTCTCACTCTGCAGTTTGATGATTGGCATGTGCAGTTCTCAGCGAGAGCAGCCACCAAAAGAAACATATGTAGACCCAATGCGGCGAAAGCAGCAGGGGGAAGAAAGGGCTCTCAGGAGCAGCATGGTTTCAACTCAGCTTGAAATGACTGTGAGACAGCACCAGCACAGCATTTAAACTGGAAAGAGGAGGTGTCAGTTTTCCTTAGGCAGCTCATATTCAGCCTTAGAAACCATCACCACTTTTTGTTTGGGACTGAAGAAGTACTTGATTTCAACCAGTTTCCTACAGAAATAAAGACTATGTTGTCTGTCTGTGGTATTCCTCTTCCCCTCAGTAATTTGTGAATCATTTTGCCACCTTCAGCTACCTCTGATGCAGTGTTAGAGGTACTGAAAATATTGGCTTCCTCCAAGTATCATGAAAGTGCATGACCAGGTGGAGGATAGAAACTGGGACTGGCAGGGGCTGAGGAGTCATTTGGACACCTATGAGCAACAATGAGAAAAAGTAGTTAGGAATGTTCCAGCCTCCAGAAAGTTTAGTGCTTGCCTCTCCTGTTAGTTATCCAGCATGGAAAAAAAAAAAAAAAAAAAAAAAAAAAAAAAAAAAAAAAAAGCAGAGCACCATGGAAAGCCATACTGCATATTTTTTGCTATTAATAAATGGTACTGTTTTTTGTTGTGTTTTTGGTGGTCACGGTGGTGGTGGTTTCACAGAAAATGCTTTAAAACCTTGGTTGTGACAATCCTTTCTGTCATGTAAGCTTGACAAAATACTTTGCAAATTCTATAAGCCATTATAATTTATTTTCTCCAGCTGGTTATTCCAAAGTAAGAATTGACATTAAATGCACATATTTCAAAATTTCACATTAGGCAAGATTAATCTATACGTATTTACAGAAAATGTAATGAGTTCCACTGCCCGAAGGGTTACATGCTCCATAAACTTAGTTGCAGTAATTATTTATATTAAGAAGATAACTTCACAACCAGAAGGACTAGAAATAACTTAAGTTCTGTTTAAAACTTTCTTAAACTCTATAAAACAGCTTCACGACCCTGAAGTCAAAAAGGGTTAAATAACTACAAATAAATAAATAAAAATCCCTATATGCTCAGAGATTAGTTTAAATGATATTTCACTGAAATCTGTAACTTCTCCCAGCACTTTGCAAGAAGTAGTGATTGTAAATACAGGACTACACTTTTTCAACTTATAGCTTAAAAAAGACATTCAACAAGAAATACAAGTTTACAAACATCTTACCTGAACCTATTTCAAGCAAGCAACAGAAAAGAACAGCTAGCTATTTGTTGTCTTGCTACTTTATATGGCATAATGGAAGAATAATTTCCCTGGATTATCATAATTAAGCAATACAGATTGTACTTATGTTTCAGCAATAAATATTTTCACATTTCCATTTGCACCATAAGTAGCTCAAACAATATTTACAGTCTTTGCACTAGGCCATATAAAAGCCATAATGAAAGTAAAAGAAACTGTTGGGATCACTTTTTAGAGCAATAAAAGCTGTCAATGTTACGGAATAAAAAGTACATTTTTCTAGTGGCACTGATAGAAAGACAAGCCAAAATTCTGAAAAGTCACTCTGCATTTTGTGTGCCTAATTTGCACTACCGTAGAGACATGAATTGTCAGTCTTGAATTTCAAAAATGCACATTTAGTTTAGTATGTACCTCAGCTCTGCACATCCAAAAATAGTTATTATGAAATAATGGGAACACCTAATAATCTTTATCCTATATTATGCATTACATGTATATAAAAATTTAATGTAGAAAAAAAAAAAAAAAAAAAGATATCTTCTGATATTTTCTGATATTTTCTGATATTTTCTATTTTATTTACCCCACTGATAGGTGAAATTTGCTATCCCTCTTACTTAAAACTAATTTTGCCTTTGATTTTTCACTTAGATGGTGGTTTTCTTCACCCTTTTAATCATTTATTCTAAGTAATTTTTTGTTGAGATCATTAATATAACATAAAGACAAGAGCAAAGTATTCCCGTAACCAAATTCATCCTTTCAACCTGTTTTTCTAAGATGCGTTCCGGTACTTAGATTTTTGATCCTGAAAATATACTTGTTCATTAAGTAAATGTCAATTGTTATTAAACATCTATCAAAAATGTAATTTAATTCCTTGTGTTTTCTTATCTTTTCCCCTTTACCTTTTTTCTTCAGTAATCACTTTGGAAAATGGTAGAAAGTATTGCGTCTCTTGACCCAAATGGCCAAGCAAAATATGCAATCTTCCACAAGAAGAAACTGATAACAAAATCAGGTATTGTTCATTATTTAGAGAGAATACATCCCTTTTCCACAAGAAAACCAATGCTAAATAGCCAGGAGACTTTTTCTTGGCTTACAGATTCAGGTCTTTTCAGTCAACCCCTTGCCAAAAGCTTTCCTTTCCTTTTTTTTTTTTTTTTTTTTTTTATGAAACAGACTAAGTGGTTTCTCTCTGTGCCCCTGTTGTGCTTAGCCACTTCTCTGTCACATGCAAAGCTGGCTTCGCATCAGCTCCTTGTCTCTGTATTTTTAACAAAATCCTTGAAGAAAAACATTCAACTGAATGTTTTGGGTCATTGTCCAAATTTCTGTATGGGTAATGGCTTTCCATTGTTTACCATAATGGCATTTCATTTTTCCTTTATCTACTCTGAATAAAAGCTGGTTATCAAGACATAGTGCAACACATCCACATTTTCTCACTTCCCCCAGTATTAAATTCATCCTTTGCCTTCATATGAAAAGGAATAGCAATTTTGCCTATGGTGTGATGAAAAAGAAAGTCATGGTTTCCAGATGACACAAATAAAATATCAATATAATTGCATGGTGGCCTGTTTTTTTGTGTGTGTGTTTTTGTTATGTTTTTGTTTTTTGGGGGTGGAGTGGGGGGTTAATGTTGGGGAAATTTCACATCAGCCCAAATTGGTTTTGCAGCTGTCCAGTATGCCTCACTGCTTCCTACCCAATTTGCTTTCATCCTCCCAGGATGGACATCTTTCACTGAGCCCCTGAGGAATGCTTATTGTTGCTGTGAATTCTGCTGACTGAGACAGGTCTTCCTCATTTTGTTCTAATGGAAAATTCATCTCTGTCACAGGAGTATCCTGCCATCAGTCTGCACCGAGAACTCATATCGACATCAATGGAAGCTTTGCGTGCATTGTGCAGGTAGGGTATCATCATCATTATTTATTAAACACTAATGGAGTCCTGGACCCAGATCATTAAAAGTTATAGTCTAGAAGCAGTCAGTATAAAATCAGTGATTCTTTGGGAGTGGTCACATTTTATTTTCTGTTTCTTTGCTGTTTTTCCACTATATTTAGCATGAGCAGGCTTTTGCTTCAACACTAGTTTAAGTGTGACAGTGAGCTACTGAAACTATTCAGGTTCCCAACCTAAAAAAGTGTCGTATAATGAGACTTGTAGAAGATGACCTGCACTAGAGGCAGAATCAAGTTAGTCCTGTGTTGTCTGTAACATGACAACTCGTGTGATAGGAATGAAAAGTTTATAATCTGTCTTGCATCCCTCATGTTTGCCTCTCCTAGATCTTCTTAGACAATTAGAATAAATGAGAACAAAATTTTATTTTATTACTCTCATAAAATTTATCCATCTCACCATCTTGTACAAATTGTGATTTTTTTTTTTCTCTCTTCTTGTTTCCTTCCATTTAAAAATCACATCAGTCTGTGAAGCTCCTGATTTGTCCTCAGTTTTCTGTGCTTGTCTTTGTCTACCTTGGTAATCACAGGACTTGACTGAGGTGGGGACAACAGCTCCTGATGTGAAATCATTTCAAAGACTGTTTAGTCCAGAAATTAGTCTCCTGAAGCACCGAGCTGGTGTAAAGTCTTAGCACATTGCTTTTGATCCAGCCAGGTCTACTTTTTCTTGTCCTGTTATTAATGAGGAAAAACAGTCCTGAAGCCTTATTTTGTGCTATTGATCACATTTTGAACCACAAATCACTCCTTGTGCACAATCTTTCAGCTGCCTCCTGTGAGGAATTCAGCAAGTACAGAGTGAATTTCTAATCAGCTGCGACTGTTCAGCGCTATGGCTGGTAATTATGCTACCAGAGCCTGTATCTGCAAGTGTTATACATTTGTATTTGCTTCTTGCTGAGATCACACAGTTGGGAAAGCAATCATGCTCCATTACTCCTAGTTTTGACTCTTGGCCCATATGGCTGCTCATGGACAGTCTTTCAGTGCTTTGCTTCATTTATAGCTAACATGGTTAATGACTCTTTGCTTTCTGCAAGTCTCTTGATCTGCTGAAATTTGCAGATGTTCTTTGTTAGGAGAAATGGTGAGAGCTTTCCCTATCTTACCTTACGGGTTTCTGTTCTACCTGGTGATAACTGGCCTAGCTCTCTTTTTGGGGATGTGAGGAAGGGCAAGACTGCAGCAAGTGGTTGCCCTTTTACTACTAGCAATTTTGTCTGGGAATGGATTATATGAGAGGTTTCAGTCTGGCTTCAGGGAGTACCACAGTCCTGGGATTGTTTTACTTAAGGTCACAAATGATTTATCACCAGCTGCTGATTCAAGTTAAATTACAGTACTCCTGCTGATGGATCTTTCTGCTGCTTTCGATACAGTAGATCTTAGAGCTCTGCTGAATCGTTTGAAGTAATTGCTCAGGTTATGAAGCACTGTCCTGGATCGCTATCGCACAGAATTGATAGCATATTATCACGTTGTAACTTGGCAATTGTGGATCAAGTTCTGCCTCACTGGTCTCATTGCTCCTCAGAATATAATATCCTATAATTCTCTCTCTTTTTTATTTGTTACAGATGTGGACAGAATTCTCTAGCAGCATAATATTAATTTTCACTGCAACACAAACAACTTATAGATGTATTTGTCTTTTACAGTTTAGCTTCTTGCCACTGTTTGGACCACAACTGTTTGTTTTACCAAAGCGTGATCTTGGATCCTCACGAATGGTTTGAAACTGAACTGAGATAAAATATAATTGCTTTTGGCAAATCCTCTCTGCCTACTAGGTGGTTCTTTCTAGGCAATCGAAACTATCTATGCATATCTAAAGTATACATCTGGAGCTGGTCAGATCATTTCCATGAAATGAAATCTCATCAAAATATGCTGCTCTGTCAGAGCCAAAGCATTTTGTAGAAAACATATCCATTTAGGTGAAGTTTTAATCAGGGAGGTATTCAAGACACAAGACTATTGGTCAGTTCTTATGGGAGAGACAGAGAAAGCATGCAGCCCAGTTTGAAAACCCATGATTTTTCATCACAAACCAGTAATTTCAGAAAATCACTTAAAAGGTTTTGGTTTTGTTCCCATGCCAACTGAAAACAATGTTGACACCACAAAAGCAGCCATGAAAGAGAATTACTGTCCTCCATAAAGGATGCTCAGAAAAGCTGTACCTACATCATCACATCAGCAGTGCGATCCTCCTCCGCAGAGCATCACATGAAGGTTATCAGGGCTCAGAAGCTGGTGGCTGGAGTGGCTCTGACATGGCAACTGGCAGTCCACCACTGGTCATTCACCACCTAGGAAATGGCAACCAACAGGAACACATGCTTTGTGATGAGAGATTCAGGAAAAAAACACTTTCCATTCCTGAAAAAAATAATTCCTACTCAGAGAAAAGATGAAGATTCAACCTATAATATTTTCCAGAAATTAAGGTCTAGAAGAAAACTATGCTGTCAGCATGTACCAGTAACTATACATTTAGAGTATGTTATTGATATTCCAGAGGATTGTAACTACTTAATCAAGGGTTCAAAATGTTTTTTGTTGTTGTTGTTTGTTTGTTTGTTGTTTTTTTCTCTTTTAAATTTTTCCATTTTTACAATTCCTTTAAAAAAGAAAAAAAAGAAAATTAATCATTATCTTTCCTATAAAATATTCAAGTGAACAAGTTAGCATACAATAATGTTCAATCTCTCTAAATCTATAACAAATTTTAATATTTGCCATCATTATCCTTTAGCATTTATTCTTACAGGTTTCTCTATTTCCTAAATGCAAGAGTATGCCCAGCCAAATTCTGTCAAAGAGAAGTAATGGGCACTTGCCTTCAGAAGAGGGATCTAGCTGTGATTCATTTGCCTGAGCTGTGGACAAGTGGGGTTCCACACACGTTTCTGCTTCTGCTACTCTTTCATAGAGCCTGGTCTGGTGAGCCTGTTATCACCCTGCAAAGCAAACCTCCGTCCCTGTGGACCAAAATATAGACCTAGTGAATCTGTGTGCTGGGGCTGGGCACCATAGGATTCTGGGATTCACAGCACTGCAGTGTTTCAAGAACTGCCACTCCATCTCAGGAAACTCAGCACCATCTGTTTCAAGAGACCTCTGAGATCTTCAGGTCAAGCACTCACCTTCAAACAGAAGAGCACTTCTGCTTCCCAGGGTTTTAGGTAGATTTATCTCCTTTGGAAATGGCAGGGAAGCTTTTAGCGAGGCCAGTTCAAGATCACCCAGTGAACAAAAAACCTGTGCAGCACACAAGGGTGGATGCAATCACAGTATGAAGGGCAGAGCTGACTGCTTCCCCTGACCAGCTCATACTGTTAAGGCATGTGAGGATACAAGTGTCCTCTATTCCAATGTGGTGAGTCACTTTCCTGTGGAAGACAAGGACATGTTGGGAGAACGGCAGGAAAACCCCATCATCGTAATTCCTTCAATTTCCCAAGCTGGGTAGAAAGCTTACTGTTGTTTTTTTTTGTTTCACTGCACCAAATTGTAACTTTTCTCACTAACAAAAATACCTGTACTTCAGTTTAAATCACATTAATAATTGCCATTTGGAGTGTGTCACACAATGCACAGCAACAGGCTTCTTGGGCAAACAACTGTTTGAGTGAAACCAATATGCATAAGATTGGAAAAATATTGTAACTTTACATAAGCTAGGCAACATGCCACCCCCACATAGCTGCTGATGGCCACCAAATGCACAGTTCTGCTCTGTGTTACCCAGTCTTCGGGGTCAACTGGTTGTTACAGCCTGGAAAAATATTGCAGATGTCTCATTATAACTCTGTGCATTAACACTAGCAGTCTGCCACTAATCTCCAATTATCCCCATTGCTCAGCACCTGATCTTCAAAGGATTAGGAGCATGAAAAAACAAACTAAAACAAATTGCACTAAAATATTAAAATAAAACTATTAAAAAATCCATAAGACCATTAAATATTGCAGGTAAATACCTCAAATGCATTTTTAGAAATTCTTGCTGTGGCTTTATTTTTTACTTTATCTCAGATGTTGCACAGTCCTGTAAATCCTTGTGTCTTTCTGCCTGACTGTACACTAGGTGCTGTAGAGCCCATACTTACTTTTAGGTTGCTTAATGTCTATCACTGCCTTCTTATAGGTTCAGAAAACACTATCTACACCTACTAAATTATGAAATGAAATGAGTGCCAATGGCAATGTGCAACTCTTAATTAACAAGAATTTGTATTTTATTTTACGACACTTTGAGCAAGCATGGCTTAAACAAACACAAATTTTATGGGGTGACAGCTGTACCAGGTTTATTCAAAATACTGGAATATTAGATTAATTTTAATAATAGTCCAGAACATCCAGAACTAAAATCTCTTTTATCTCACTGCATTTAAGTATCGTTCTGTACCAGGTTGAACAAGCACTTTGTATTGTATAAATAAATAAATAAATAATAAAGGTAGTGAAATAGAAAACACCCAATAGGTTTTTCTTTTCTGCTTGCGTACAGAAAACAAACAGCAAATCATTCTGATTCTGTGAAACTAACATCAGCCTGACATGAGGTGAACCTTGAAGAAACCTTTTTTATTGCAGGTAATTTCCTACCCATCAAGTATAAATTGCTTATGGTCAATATATTTCCCTGTATACAAACAAGTGTTCTTCCAACACTGTGGGAATAATTCCCTTAATATCAGGATGCAAGGTATATGTCATCCCAAAGACTGGAGACACAACTGAATGAGTGGAGTTATCAAAGTGGAAGGTCGTACAAATCTCATGTTGTTGCTAGATACTACATTGTGTTTCACCAGTGAGGCTCATGTTTTGTAGCCTACAACTTTATTTCATCTTCCAAATTGGTTTGGGTCAGAAAACTTTTGTTTTGTTTTGTTTTTGTTTTGTTTTGGACTGGGTACATGGTTATTTTGACTCCAGACTATCTGAGTGACCCTGTTGGCAGCAGATCCATGAGCATTTACTAACGTATTTGAGGCGGCAGTAAATTGGTTGTGGATCTTGGGAACTTTCTAGCCAGTTTTGCTGCCAAGATGACATATCATGTAGTGACAATCTCACATTTCAAACCATAAAAGTACTACCACAGAAAGGTCAAAAACCTTAAAAGATGTCTCTTTGGTTAACTCCCTGGCAGAAACAGTATCTCACACTTTGAGCATTTTCTTCACTTGTATTTGCTTCCCCTCCCCTTCTAATTCACAGTTTTCCCCTTCAGTCTCAGGTGGCACTCTTGCTTACTGGCCAGGTTTGCCTTGATAACACATAGTCCAACTCTGCTATCACAATAACTGCTATGGCCAAAGAATGTGTTTTGTTTTTATATCAAGTGGTCCTTTCTGCCCTCTCCTTCACTGTTTGTTGCTTTGCTCTGGTTTTACAATCTATTGTTCTATTTTTATTATTGCATTGACTAAAACTACTGCAGACAAATTTACTTGTTCTAATTCCCTGTTTTAATATGTCGTCTTTAAAAACTTTCCTAATGAAACATGTAGGTGGGATTTTAAGAAGCAGTTAACAGTGACAATATCTTTGTTATCATAACTTGGAAAAAATAAAAATAAATAATAATAAAAAAGTAAATATTTTATATCTTAGCTATGTACTTATAGCCATGAAATGATCAAATCTGTTTTTTGTGTTTTGTCTTGCTCTGTGATCCACTGGCTAGGCACTCTGCTGATAATGGCTTGCTTATTCAAATGACTTTTTCTTTTCTCAAAGCCATTTAAAAATGCTTCAAGCATTATCATGCTCTTTGCTGATGGGGAAAGGAGCTGGTAAAAGCTGACTTTGTTGCACATTGCCCAAGTAGGAGACTCCAGTGCTACTGCCAGTTTAGTACTTAAACAAATGTTGACCTTCATTTGTAAAAGTCCTTCATAGGATTTGAGTATGTCAAGAAAAACTGAATTACTGTGACTTACTCTAACCTGAGAAAACATAGCTAGTGTATCTGTGGGGGTTTGGTGAGAGAAGTCATTTTCTGGATAAAAAAATAATCACTGAAATGCCCCAGTGGAAATTATGTCCACATAGGACCTATAAAATGATAAAACAAAACACATACAGTTATGACTTGCATTATACCCACAGGTGTACCTCTAAACAAAATAACCTCTCCTACATAGGAGTTTATGAATCTCTGAGAAAAATTCTGGAAACAAACTAATCAAATTCCCTGAAAACTACAAGTCAAGCCTCTCACATTGAATCTTCCCTCTAGACACTCTTTAAACCTAATTGTTTTATAGATTTGGGGGATGGTTTATGACAGTTGGATGTTTTGGTGCTGCGGCTGCCTGCTTTAGTGCAACTTCACCCATGACACACTAATTCTAATATTTTGGGCACTAATTTACATAATACAAGAAATATCAGTATGCCGATGTTATAGAGAAGGGGGAAAGGTACAGGAGATCTTTCACAGCAATGGGAAGAAGCTATTACAGAGGAATTTGCTTAGAGGGAAGTTGGGGTACACTATAGGAGCCCGTAGAGCCCCTGATTTTATAGATTGCAGATCTGTGGTGCTCTGGAGGAAGCCCTGGAGCTACGACTCTCACAGCCTAAAGGCACTGAGGGGGAATTGTAATTTGTGACTCAGCTCACCTGGGTCTGTGGCAGTAATCTTCCCCGTGGGCAGAAGAGCCTGGGTGAATTCATCAAGAGTGGCTGGAAAGCCAGCAGCCCTGTGGCACTCATAGAGAGTGTAGTATTAACTGCTTCCATCTCAGAGATTAGGACCAGGGAAGATCACTCGATCTGAACTCCTGGGACCTACAGCCTGTAATTAGCCTGATTTGCTGCCTTAACCTTTTGCCCTGCATATTCCCAACCAGTGAGGCTAATTAAAGCTCCCGAACACAAGAAGTTTCAGACTGGTCTGCAATGCCTTCTGCAGAATCCTTGTACTCATCCAGCCCTTCAAACACCAGGATAGGAGAAGTCACATATGGGAAAACCCTCCTTCTCGCTTGGCAGGGCTAGCAGCAGGGTCTCCTCCTTCCAGACCCTCTAAACATCACAGAAGGTGCAACAGACTGGAGTGGATTGCTTAACCATACTCTGCTTGGTATCCTCCACTTACTCAAAATGTGAGATTTTTTTCAAGTACTTACATGAGCTGAATGGGGGCAGAGCCTCTTGTCCCCACCTGCCAATATATGTCCATATGGCTCGCTCAACTGGGAAAGGTTAGGCATCAATGTCCTATATGGAAAGCATAGGAAAAATCCGTCTGACACAGTTTTCAATGCTCTTCTCAGTTCTGCTTAGAAAACATAATAATAATAATAATAATAATAATAATAATAATAATAATAATAGGGAAAGTATAAGACCTGAAACTAAGCAGCATTCCACTCTCTTCTCCCAGTTAATTTTCCCCTTTGGGATATTGACTGAAAGACCAAAGAACCACAGGGCTGGCATTGCTTTATGGTGATCCTAGTATTGTAATAGTGTTAACAGCTCAGAAATGAATAGCATATGCCTAGCTGAATCAGGCTGGCCAAACAGCTTTGAACGTCAAACTACCTGACCCTTGACACTAGAAAGGTTGATTTATTATACTGTTAGCCCGCCTGACAACATGCACTGTGGGCTTGGCACTGTCTGGTCATTTTTCAAGCTCTTTGCACATTACTGGCACCTATATCCTCTAACGCATTACATCAGGCAGCTCAGCTACAGAATGCTAAAAGCCCTTCTCTTTCCTCCCTCTCTCTTTTCTCAAATAGGGAATTAATACGTGAACTTAATGTAAGATAAGAGGTTAATGCTTTTATCAGTGGAAAGAATAAATATACATGACGCAGGTGAGGTCAAAGGGATGGAGTAGAGGGTGTTATACTATTAGTATACTTGAGATGATGCTTATTAACTGATGTCCAATTATTCAGAGAAGATATTCCCTGATATAGGAAACTCACAGTCTTAGAAAAAAATCATACTTTTTATCTATAAGGGAATAATCTAAGCCAGGGGACCACCCAAGGACAGACCTATGAGCAAAAGAGTCACAATATCCTCCACATTTCAAAGGGTTAAAAACCGTTACTGGCCAGGAGGAATAAAGAACTACATTTCATCAATGGCCATAGCCTGAAGTACTGAGTTTGCAGACCCCAAGGACAAAAAGTCTTACCTCTAAAATGAGGATGAATAGCTTATAGCTCTTGAACTACATGCAGCTTGTACTTGTATCTTCACTATTCATCATATGCATCATGTTCATGTGCTATATCACATGCAGGGCTGGCATGGGAGCTACTGAAGAATATCAGACCACAGCTGAGGGAGGAAATAAGTTAGTTGCAGCTGTTAGGACAGCCATCATCTTCCAGCTCCTTTTCACATGACCAGGCCAACCACACACCACAACACAGCCACTCCTTGTGCAGCTGCTGCTTAGACAATGAACAAGCCCAGAAGTCCTTTGCTCTCCGAAACAGCCTGTTGGCACCAGCCACCCTACCAGACACTGTCATTGACTGAAATTCTGGCCACTACTTGCCACACAAATATAATAATCTTGGTGTAGTCCTGGATAAGTCCTTCTCTGCAGAGCTGCTCTCAATGAGTTCTTCTTCCAGTCTGTACTCCTGTCTGGGATTGCCCTGACCCAAGTGCAGCACCTTGCACTTGGACTTGTTGAACCTCATGCGGTTCATGTGGGCCCACTTCCCTGGCCTATCCAGGTAGGTGTCAGTTTGACTTAGACACTTTTTTAGGAGTCATGTCTCACAAATAGATTAAAGTTCTCTGATGGAGCAAAAAGAAGGTGGAGCAGGATGATACAAAAGGGTCTGAAGACATTCATTTGCAGAGACTCTTAAAGAAACTACTCTGCAGTAGTAATGACAGGGTAAATGACCAAGAATAAAAGGCCAGCTACGCATCAGATGAATCTTATTAAGGTAGTCTCCCAGGTATCTATGACAGAGAATTTCAAAAGGTCTTCAGTCTTCAGCAGATGAACTGCAAGAGTGATAAATGCACAATCATAAGCATGGGAAAAACAAAAGTAAGATATTGATGGTCTATATATTCAAAACTGCTGCTATGTGGGAACATAACATAAGAATGGCCATTCTGAGTCAGGTCCATCTAGCCTCATACTCTGCCTGACCGAGGCCAATAGCATAAGTTTAGAGAGAAGCATAAAAAAGGCAGTAAAAGTTCCTCAATGAAATCATACATTTTATGAATGCTTTATAAGAGCAGTTCTCTGAAAAAGACAGCTCAGTGGCCTGCAGCTGTCAAATGGATAAACTATTATTAGGAAAGGGAATTAATTGAAAAGGTGTAGCTAGCAAAACAGGAAACTTCATAATGCCACTGTGTTAATACATGGTGTGCCCACATTTTAATCACTGCACTCAGTGCTTGTCATCCCAAGAAAGATACAGTGGGACCTGTAAAAGAAGAGTGTAGGGCAACAGAAAGATTACCATATAGCAAGTCTTTCATGGGAGGACATTTTAAATAAGATACTTCAGCTTGTAAGAGAGATGAGGAAGGAATGATGTGATAGAAATATATCAAAACAATTTGAAAGGGGAAGAATGCAAATGTAGGAGTGCGAAACACCTCTTCAGTTTCCATAATTCTTCAGTTTTTTTACTTCTCCTAGTTACCGTACAATGAGGTTGGATAAATTTTAGATTTTCAAGAGTGAGAGTAAGTAGAAGATGCATCTTTAAGTAGTTGTTCCTGACACAAGGTTTTAATGCAGGACTTCTGTAAAGCAAACTCCTAGCTATAGTTTGCTATTCTAGAAACTTCACAGTGAGAAAAAGTATTTTATTAACATGTATTTTAAAGCTATTTTAACATTAATCATGTTTCATTTAACAAATTTCCATGCATCACTAAGGGAATAAATTAATTTGAGAGTTCTTGTCCCAGACAGCAACAGCCTCTCATAGTATTTCTAAAGTGTACACAAGTGTTGTGTTTTTTTTTTTCCTTTTTTTTTCATTCCATAATAACCAGGCAAAACGCTCTAACTGAAAAAAAATAAAAACAAAACATTACCTGTTTTGCTTGAAACTTGGACACTGTGATTATATTTGGAGATTCCTAACATGAATCAAACCAGACAAACCACAGGACACTAGCTAAGGCATAGCAGGGAAGCCAATAATTCCATCATTTATGCAACACAAGTATCACTATATGCCTAAAAGAACTGAGGTGAAACTATTTGCTGAATATACCCACTTTCTCTGTTTAGAAATAGAGCACTCACTCTGTCCATGAACTTTTATACAAACATCATTTTGCTTCTTCATGAAGAAAACAAATTACCTGGCTAATCTAAAATTCTTCTGAGGATTAAGTGCATTTGCACTACATGGAAGAAATAATACCATCAAAAGTTATACAGAGATAATAAGATATATAAAATAAAGTGAAGAGACATGATAGAAATCATAAGAGATGTTTTCATGAAAAAAAAAAAAAAAAAAAAAAAAAACAAAAAACGATCATAACTATCATTTAGGGACAAATGTACTGATGATTCATACCTGTGGATTTAGGTTTATGTGTGGAGACACAAAAATAATATATATGTATCTCATCCTCTTTGAATAGAAAAAAACTCTTAATTAATGGTAAGAACTGCAATTACAAAATCAAAGAAAGTTCAGTATTTGTTTGGATTGGGCCCTGCCAAAATGCTATAATGAGGCTTTGCAAAACCTATGCTTTAGCACTCATAAACATGTTCTAGTCCATTGACCCCATTCTATTGAAAGTGGTCCTTACGTCAGACTACTGATTTTCACTGGCTGTTTCATCCCTTCTCACGTATTGCTGTGGTCATTGTGTGCTGCTGAGTCATAGTCCACTTCTGCATCCTGTTCGCTATTTTGCCCTTCAGCTTCTCTCTTTTAGTTTCCCAAGGATCCTTGCTAATGTCTGACACCTAGCAGTTTAACCTGGAGCTTATTCTTCATTCTTCTTCCTCAGTTGCCTGTCCTTGATAAGATCTTCATTTTCGTTTCCTCTGGATCTTTCATAAAAGCAATGTCCAAACCATATTACTCCTTCTCTTCCTAGTCAGACTCAACCTCAGTCCATGAACAGTGTTTGGATCTCCTTTACCTCTGATATTTCTGGCACCCTCGTTATCCCTGCCAACCTACACAGAACATTAGCAGTCTTCCCTCATATAAGTACTGAGATAGTTTCCTCCTATAAGAGGTCTCACTTTAAAACTCTTTGTTATGGTTCTTTGTAATTCTGCCCTTGTTGATACAATAGACCTCAGTCCGTTGTAAACATGTACACAGAGCTTCCTGGGCAGTGGTGGTTTTGAGAGCCTATCTTCACTTTCCATGCTGCCCAAACATATGCCTTCCTTCTCTCATGCTCTTGCTGATAGTATGCTGCTTTCTGCCATTATGAACATAAGCAGCAATTTAACCTCTAGATATTTCTCTTCAAAAGAGTAGTTATACTTCAAAGTATAAGCTTTCCAGGGCAGAACTTATCTTTGTGTCTACTAGACAGATAAAGCACTATCTTGCACAGTGACTAATAATAGTAGTGGTAGTATTAGTAGTAGTAGTAATAGTAGTAACAACACAGAGAAAGGTTTATAAGAACTTTACTTACTTACACCTCTACATCTCTGGTAGGCACCTCTTGAAATTGTTTCAGTAATTTTGTCTGATCTTGGCTTTGTTCAATATATATTTAAACCTATCTAGTTTGCATTGCTCATTTTTATTAACTAAACCAAGTTCTTCTGGATATGATTTGCAGTTGTGGTTCCTGCATTTTCTATGTGACAGATTATGTGAACAAGTTTGTGCAGAGCTCCATTCTTCAACGGGGTATTTGTTGCCCTGGTTTCCTAGGGGACTCAGCCTTGATCCTTTGGGAAGAGGAAGAATATGGGGAAACGGAAATATATATATATATATATATATACAACAGTGCTATGAAATAAGGACTTTCTAAAACATCTTTTTAATTCAGATGTCCTTCACACAAACAAATATTCAGAAAATAATTAGCTAAAGTAAACTGTAGTATTGCCATGACGGAGCAAGACTAAATGCTTATATATTTAAGGGCCTTTTCTTTTCAACATAAATTTATCAATAAAAAGGTGTGTTTCTGAATCATTGACATACTGAAAATAAAAAGCCCCAGGGAGGCACATATAACCAAAAGACTTTTTGCTGTCCTTGCTATTTTAAATTCATAGAATCATAGAATATCCCAAGTGGGAAGAGACCCATAAGGATCATCAAGTCCAAATCCTGGTACCACACAGGTCTACCCAAAAGTTTAGACCATGTGACTAAATGCATAGTCCAATCTCTTCTTAAATTCAGACAGGCTCGGTGAAGTGACTATTTCACTGAGGAGCCTGTTCCAGTGCGCAACCACCCTCTCAGTGAAGAATCTCTTCCTGATGTCCAGCCTAAACTTCCCCTGCCTCAGTTTAACACTGTTCCCACGGGTCCTACCGCTGGTGATTATGGAGAATAGGTCACCCGCCTCTCCACTCCCCCTCGCGAGGAAGTTGTAGACCGCAATGAGGTCTCCCCTCAGCCTCCTCTTCTCCAGGCTGAACAAGCCCAGTGACCTCAGCCGCTCCTCATATGTCTTCGCCTCTAGGCCCTTCACCATCTTCATCGTCCTCCTCTGAACACTCTCCAACAGCTTAATGTCTTTTTTGAACTGTGGTGCCCAGAACTGCATACAGTACTCGAGGTGAGGTCGTACCAGCACAGAGTAGAGCAGGACAATCACTTCCCTCGACTGACTAGCAATGCCGTGCTTGATACATCCCAGGATACGGTTGGCCCCCCTGGCTGCCAGAATTGCAAACTGCAAATTACAAATGTGTTTAGAGTCAATCCTGTAAAACAATGCAAAGTGGTCAGGAAAATATGTAAGAAAATATTTGATTCATGTCAGATCAGGGTGTGACTCTAACAAGATGTAAACAATACAGAGTATCTTATTTTTCTTCTTCCAAAGCTACCAATAATATTAAAAAAAAAAAAAAAAAAAAAATTGGTATTCCTTCTCCAAGTCTCTTGATGCTTTTCAAAATGCTTAAGACATGTGTTCACCAAAGATTTTGTCTTTTCATTAACCAATTGCCAGTTGAAGGTTCTTTACATGTTTGTAAAGGTTAGATGCTCCATATATGTTTGTTTCAGGTTACAACCTTTTTTTTTTCACTTTTACATTTCCTCTGGCAGTTGCTATTTGAGAATTGAAAGCAGAAAAACTATAATAATTGAGTTCAGATGAGTCCTAAATGATAGCTTTGAACATCAGCTATCATTGATCAAGTTATTCATTTGCTAACATTATAGCAAAGCAAGTGAGAAGATCATAAAGAGAATTCATAATGTCCAACTTATATTAGATGTCTTTAAACTTTCTATTCATATGGTTAAAACATGTCTTAAACTGTAATAACCCAACAGTTTCGTTAGTGGTTTTTCACATTATGTAAATCTCTCCCCACTCTCTCTCTATCTTTCTCTCCACTCTCTATCTCTCTCTCCCCACTCTACTCAACCTTTTTCTTTTCACAGAAATCTCTAGTTCTATTTATCCTATTTGTAATAAAAAACAGTAGTCATATTGGGTATCAGACAATATTCCACTAAGTCACCAACAAAGAAATAGATAGAAAAGTAATGATGAATGTAATGTAACCTATTATTCTCCAAAATAATTACCATGTTCTTGTTTTCAGGCAAAGAAGAGGCAGTCACCTAACCTATGTGGATTTCAGTATCGTGTGGGAAATTGTTCTTAAGACTGGCATATGAATTGGTTCCTGGGAAGTCTGTAAATTTGGCCACAAACCAGTCAACAGAGAGTTCACTTCATCTGCATTTTCTTCCAGGTTTGTTTGAAAGGGGTGTTACCAAGCTAAAGAGGGACAACTAGCAAAACCTATTAATTTAGGTTTTTATTTAGGTATTTATTTAGGTATTTATTTAATATGACAGATCCTATCTAGGATCTTCATTAATGACTTCCAGGGGGGATGAAAGGAGGATGAAACTTGCTGATTAAACAAAGATAGTCACTATCAAAACAGAAGAGGACAAGGTGTGATGGGTGACCGCAAAATAGCAATAATAGAATAGCAATAATAAAAACAAAACAAAACAAAAAAGAGAGAATGAAATGTAAAATACTAACAACTTAAAAAAAAAAAAAAAAAAAAAAAAAAAACAACAACAACAAAAAAACTGACACACATTAGTCCATTAGCTGAATGGAATATTCAGGTAATTAAACAGAGTAGTGATATATGAACTGATCACACAAGTATAAACCATCAGACAATGCACCTCTGTCATTCACAGTCTAAAAACAGATGATGTTGAAGGCCTGACATGTCCTTAGACATGTCCTCTTGTCCCACAGGCCTGCCAGATGCAAAATGGCTGCAGTAGCCCAGTGTAAGTGTGTAGAGACACACTCTGTGCTCCATGGCACTCAACAGAGACAGGAAGAAATATGGAATTTGAACTCTCTCAACCAAATTAAAACTGAAATGAAGACTCCTCTTCCCTGGCAACTGCTGTAACTATAAGGCTACTAGTCATAGACAAAATATCTGAAAAGCATCTTTGTAGGTATCTCTTCTCAGGCAAGGACTATGACCTGTGAATAGCAGCATGACCTGAAGATGTGATGGGAGCAGTCTGTCCTGTGTTTTGCTGCACATAACAAAATAATCCTTTCACATTATCTTGGATGTTGTATGACATGCACGTATACAAGAAGACTCTGGGCTGAACAGTGCCTGAGGCAGTACACTTTCCCAGCATCCACCTCAGTGGGACTGTGATACAGGTATCCAAGTAATCATTGAGTCCAAGAAGAATTATCATCTCCATCTCAATTCTATCAATGGCTGACCTAAGCTGGCAGTATATAGGCATACTCAGAGATCTCTAGATCTCTCCCTGCAATATGCTTCACAGTAACTGTGATATCCAATTTATAACATTTTCCAGAATAACTTCCTCATTAGCAGAAATAACAAAGATTGATGGTATTGTTCCAAGGATATCAAATAGGTTTTGAACTTATTAAGATGTTGGAAAGATGGCAGAATTATTTGGGACACTTGATGCTGGGATATTATGCATTTCTATAGTGTTGCACTGAGGCTTTCCTTACCAAGTGTGGGAGAATTTGTTTATTCTGTGTATACGACACATGAGAAGTCAAAATCCATCCTTTACCATATTAGATGATGTTTATTTGACTGATGAACTGATAGCTAGGTCATAGTTTTTAATACCAAAATCATTTTAAAAATCTATAATTTCTAGTATATCTCAAATGGGAAATATAGAGCTCATTTGTCATTTACTAATATAACTTTCTGTTGCTGTCACTGTGTAGAAATGGCATGTGTTCCAGAAAAGTGAGCATCCACACAATGGAGTCTGCAAAGGAGATGCAGAAAGTGCAAATCAAACTAGTGTAAATGAGATTGTTTTTCAAGAGGAAAACTCTTGTTGTTCAAGGCTTTGCTTTCTACTCTAAGTTTTGCAAAGAGATGGGGTCCTTCAGGAGCTAAACAGAATCCTGGTCTTTCTCCATAAAAAATCACAGAATCACAGAATCACAGAATTTTCTAGGTTGGAAGAGACCTCAAGATCATCAAGTCCAACCTCTGACCTAACACTAACAGTCCCCACTAAACCATATCCCTAAACTCTACATCTAAACGTCTTTTAAAGACTTCCAGGGATGGGGACTCCACCACTTCCCTGGGCAGCCCATTCCAGTGTCTAACAACCCTTTCGGTAAAGAAGTTCTTCCTAAGATCCAACCTAAAACTCCCCTGGCGCAACTTAAGCCCATTCCCCCTCATCCTGTCACCAGGCACGTGGGAGAACAGACCAACCCCCACCTCGCTACAGCCTCCCTTGAGGTACCTGTAGAGAGCGATAAGGTCACCCCTAAGCCTCCTTTTCTCCAGGCTGAACAAGCCCAGCTCCCTCAGCCGCTCCTCGTAAGACTTGTTCTCCAGGCCCCTCACCAGCTTCGTAGCCCTTCTCTGGACTTTCTCAAGCACCTCCATGTCCTTCTTGTAGCGAGGGGCCCAAAACTGAACACAGTACTTGAGGTGCGGCCTCACCAGAGCCGAGTACAGAGGGACGATCACCTCCCTGGCTCTGCTGGCCACACTGTTTCTTATACAGGCCAGGATGCTGTTGGCCTTCTTGGCCACCTGAGCACACTGCTGGCTCATATTCAGCCAACTATCAACCATCACTCCCAGGTCCTTCTCTGCCAGGCAGCTCTCCAACCACTCATCTCCCAGCCTGTAGTTCTGCTTGGGGTTATTGTGCCCCAGGTGCAGGACCCGGCACTTGGCCTTGTTGAACTTCATGCAGTTGACCTCGGCCCATCGGTCCAGCCTCTCCAGATCCTCCTGCAGAGCCTTCCTACCCTCGAGCAGATCGACACACGTACCTAACTTGGTGTCATCTGCAAACTTACTGAGGGTGCACTTGATCCCCTCATCCAGATCATCAATGAAGATATTGAAGAGGACCGGCCCCAGCACCGAGCCCTGGGGAACGCCACTAGTGACCGGCCTCCAACTGGATTTGACTCCATTTACCACGACTCTTTGGGCCCGGCTATCCAGCCAGTTTCTAACCCAACGAAGCGTGCGCCAGTCCAAGCCAAGAGCAGCCAGTTTCTTGAGGAGAATGCTGTGGGAAACGGTGTCAAAAGCCTTGCTGAAGTCAAGGTAGACCACATCCACAGCCTTTCCCTCATCCACCCAGCGCGTCACTTTGTCATAGAAGGAGATCAGGTTCATCAAGCAGGACCTGCCCTTCATAAACCCATGCTGACTGGGCCTGATCGCCTGCTTGCCCTGCAAGTGCTGCGTGATGACTCTCAAGATAATCTGCTCCATGAGCTTCCCTGGCACTGAGGTCAAACTGACAGGCCTGTAGTTTCCCGGGTCAGTCCTCCGGCCCTTCTTGTAGATGGGCGTCACATTTGCTAGCCGCCAGTCAACTGGGACCTCCCCCGATAGCCAGGACTGTTGATAAATGATGGTAAGCGGCTTGGCCAGCACCTCTGCCAGTCCTCTCAGTACCCTCGGGTGGATCCCATCCGGCCCCATCGACGTGTGCACATCCAAGTGCCGTACCAGGTCACCAACCATTTCTTCATGGATAGTGAGGGCCACATCTCTCTCCCTATCCCTTTCCACCAGTTCAGGGTACTGGGTATCCAGAGAACAATCGGTATTGCCGTTAAAGACTGAGGCGAAGAAGGCATTAAGCACCTCCACCTTTTCCTCATCACTTGTAACTAAGTTTCCCCCCGCACCCAGTAAAGGATGGAGATTCTCCTTAGTCCTCCTTTTCGTGTTGATGTATTTATACAAACATTTTTTGTTATCTTTAACAGCAGTAGCCAGATTGAGCTCCAGATGAGCTTTGGCTTTTCTAATTTTGTCCCTGCACAGCCTCGCGATATCCTTATAGTCCTCCCTAGTGGCCTGCCCACTTTTCCAAAGATTATAAACCTTCTTTTGTCTTCTAAGCTCGAGCCACAATTCTCTGTTCAGCCAGGCTGGTCTTCTTCCCCGCCGGCTCGTCTTTGGGCACGTGGGGACAGACCGTTCCTGCGCCATTAAGATTTCCCTCTTGAAGAGCACGCAGCCTTCCTGGACTCCTCTGCCCTTCAGAATCACCTCCCAAGGGACTCTACCAACCAGTGTCCTCAGCAGCACAAAGTCAGCCCTCCGAAAGTCCAATACAGTGGTTTTACTGGTCCCCTTCCTGGCCTTGCCAAGAATAGAGAACTCCACCATTTCATGGTCACTCTGCCCAAGACAGCTCCCGACAATCACATCCTCCACCAGTCCTTCTCTGTTTGTGAAGAGAAGGTCTAGCGGGGCGCCACCCCTGGTAGGCTCACTAACCAGCTGTGTCAGGAAGCTATCTTCCACGCTCTCCAGCCTAAAATGCCTAAATGCCTCTTCAGTGGCAGATACAGGAAAAAAAAAAAAAAAAAAAAAAAAAAAAGATTATACTTCAAGCTGTCTTAGAACATGTGGATGCTAGATTAATAAGGGCACACCAACTACTACCCACAAGGTTTCACACCTCACACTGTGGTTTATTAACAAAATTAATGTCCCTCCATGACAGCCTTCCACATCATTTTACACACATTACACACATTTACACACATCCTCCACAGTGAGGAGGATATAGTGAGACCCCATCTAAATGACTGGTTTTGCAACTCTCACATGAGACTGTAGGTTTCATAACCCATAAAAATACTCCAGCACATTCAATACAAGCGTTACCTGAGACCAATGGAAATATTTTCAACTTTTTTTTTTTTTTTTTTTTTTTTCTTTCCTAAATGTAGAGGGGAAAAGGCACATTTGTCAAACCTGGAACATTTTGCTGAAATCTTTCATTCCAATAAAGGTGTTCTTGGTCTTAGGACAGACTTTCTGTACTTATGGTGCAGGACATCCTCTCCCAGGTGGCTAGTGAGCTCCCAAACACAACCTCCACCAGGTCCCAGTTCTAGCTGATTTTTTTTAAAACAAAAGTTATTCACTGAAAATAAAACAGCACCAACAAGAATGATTTGGATATTCTGGAAAACTCTGAATTACTTCAGAGGTACATCCCTCTTTGTGGGTATACCACTCTAATTATCCTATAGCAGGGTACCATCATCCAAAACAACTTTAAAATATACATTTTATTCCTGTCCAGCACCAGTGATGGAGCAGGTGATCAGATTAGGCTAGATTATAAATCAGATAAATAGTAACCATAGTACCGACGAGATGTCAGTCTTAGGTAGGGGGATTTTTCCTCAGTTTTGAAATATAGTATTTAGTTTGACAGTCGGTCCCAGTTGTCACTAAAAATACCAGACTGGGAGTGGCAGTGGAATTTTAATTTATTTTTGAGGTATGCCACAGCTATCCTTACCAGAGCAAATGAAAGTCAAAAACACAACCATAAGAAAAACAAGAAACTGCAATACACTCACTTGTAATAGAGCAAGGAGGATTCAGAAGAATGTTATTTGTTGTAAACTTTTATGTGAGGATGATATTTCATTTTGATTTACTTAATTAAAGAAGATCCTAGAAACTCAATAGCCAATATTTTCCAGCTAGGTAACTCTAGAGGAAATTTTAGTTGTCTGTTCATAAGAGCTCATAATCTCTCTGCTTCTGATCACGTGTCAGCCAAACTTCTAATTTGTCGTTGTTTTGGTTTACAGAGAGGTCTGTTTAATTCCTTTAGTTTTTGAAAGGAAGAATAACTTCCACTGACACCTATTAATCTGTTTTTAAACCATAACAGGGTTTCATTGAAACCATTTTGCCATCATAACCTTACATTGTAATGGTTTCATAATGGCACCATCAAAAAGGTCCTTATAGACTTGCTGTGAAATAGTTTTCCCATAATAACTTCATATCCCTGACTGCATTGTAATGATTTCATCATGAGGTCATGGACTAGCAATGAATCCCTTTTGCCATTGAAATCTTAGAGTTCCTCATTATAGCCTCTTTCACTGTCGCACTGTTATGGGGTCTCCACTGGATAACAATGAAACCATTTCCTTCTGATACATTAGGCTTAAATAATATTATCACCCTAATAATACAGTCAGAGGTTAAGGAAGGGTAAGCCATACCCTTGCTCATTTCAGCATTTCAGTTCAGCATTTGATTCAAGGGGCTGAAAATATGCAGTATGGTTACTGAACTACTATCCCTTCTCTCATAATGAAAGTGAATGGTGGTTACACATCCTGCAGGAATATGGAATTTTAGAAGAACAAAACTAAAAAAAAGAAAAAATAAATAAATAAATAAATAAATAAGTACAAGAGTCGCTTTCTGGGCCCCAACTCAGCAAACACTGAAGTTCATTCCTCTCCATCAATAAGTACAAGTTCAATTTTAAACCTGAATTCAAATCTCCTAGAATCCATTGAAGAGTCAAGCATTTTGTTGCATTAAGACAGACTCAGGAACATTGTTTGCAGCACTGAACTCATGTTCTCACACATCAGCAATTGCAGCCACATTGGTGCAAAACAAATCTTGAAAAATGACACAGGTTTTGAACTCCCACCAGGTTCAGTGGGACACTCAGACCCTACACATACAGATTTACAGGGAGCACCATGCAACAATCCCTGCTCTCCTGTCAAATCCAAATCCATGTCCCTCTTATCCCACACCCCCATTTCTACAGAAAACTGTATCTATTCTGCTTATTCAGCTTTTCTATGGCAGCATGAATACTCCTGATACAATTTATCTAATCAAGCTGACCTAATGCAGAAGACAATTCCCTCTGGCCTCTCACCACAGGCTATGTTCTGCCAAACTACTAAAATCCTTGCTGTCCTATTTTCTCTTCCTCATGGACTTGGAATAGGAGGGTCTCAGTAGACTTGCAGTTCATGCTACTGAAATCTTGAATTATAAGGACTCTGTAACTATCCCATCACAAGTTTTTTTTCAGAGATTGATGATCCTTGTGCTGCCACTGCTGTTGCGCTAAATAATAATAATTAAAAAAAATCTTCACATCACTTGTTAATCCTGACTACTCTTGAATACTCTTGAAGTGGAAAAAAAATCACCTCAATTCCCAAGTTAAAACATAGGTCATCTGTGTTATCTGTTCCCTCAAAGAATAAGTACCGTAGGTATTAGAAAAAGAACCCTAAGGGTGTTGCTAAATGTAAGAGTTCCTTAGAGCTGAGAAGAAAAAATTGAATGATTATCTTAAAACTTCCTCAACTTCTCTAATACTGATGTCATGGGAGCCAGGCAACCAGGGCAAGTGAGGGCAGGGCCATTTGTGAGGTTGCCTCTTCCAGTTTGACAAATACCAGTATTATTAATGGAAGTGGTGATGGTAGATCATCCTTAAGCTTTGGGCCATTTTCTTTTCTTGTCCTATTGTAGCCATCTCAAATATTGTTATTTTTCTAAGATGTGGCTATCCAAATATATTCAGAATAGCTTTGTAAAGGTGCATGCCTTTACAATTGGGATACACAAAGAACTTGCTAGTTATAGAATCATAGTATCATACAGTGGCTTGGGTTGAAAGGGACCTTAAAGATCATCTAACTCTAATCCCCTGCCATAGACAGGGATGACACCCACTAGACCAGGTTGCCCAGAGCCCTGTCCAACCTGGCCTTGAACACCTCCAGGAATGGGGCATCCACAACTTCACTGTTCCAGTGCCTCACTACCCTTAAAGTGAAAAAACTCCTAACATCAAGTCTATATCTTTCCTCTTTAAGACCTTTCCCCCTTGTCCTATCATTATCTACCCAAGTAGAATCCCTCTCCATCCTTTTTATAAGACCCCTTTAAGTATTGAAAGGTTGCAATGAGGTCTCCACAGAGACTTTTCTTCTCCAGGCTGAACAACCCCCTCTCACCCAGCCTTTCCTCATAGGAGAGGTACTCCAGTCCTCTGATCATCTTTATAGCCCTCCTCTGGACTCACTGTAACAGATCCACCTTTCTTGTGCTGCAGGCCCCAAAGCCAGAAACAGTACTCCAGGTGGGGCCTCACAAGAGGGGGTTGAAATCCTCCAGGAGGATAAGAGCCTGTGAGCACAATGCTTCCTGTAGTTGGAGCAAGAAGGCCTCATCCACAGGCTCCTCTTGATCGGGTGGCCTGTAGTATACCCCAGCCACAAGATGTCCTTTGTTGGTCTCATCCTTCATTTTTATCCACAGGTTCTCAAACTGCTCATGTTTGTTTCTTAGAGGGAACTCTTCACAATCTATCCATTTCTTAACATGGAAGGCAACACCCCCACCGTTCCTTCCCTGCCTGTCTCTCCTGTAAAGCTTGTAGCTCTCTATTCCAATGTTCCACATGTGTGATTTTTCCCGCCATGTTTCCATGACAGCAATTGGATCATAGTTTTCTAACTGCACCATGGCTTCTAGTTCCTCTTGTTTGTTTCCCATGCTGCATGCATTGGTATAGAGGCACTTCAGCTGTGATAATTTCTAAAAAAATATTTCTAAAAAAAATAAAGTGGGTATTTTATCAAATACTACAGATTTCTAAAGATTAAAGCCATCAATATTTTGCACAAAATGTGATGATTGTTGCCCTCTGTTACACTGCTAGGACAACCATTTCTCCAAGGCAGCCTTAATGTGTATCAGATTCAAAGATTCCAAATTTTTTGGATGAGGTCACTCCGTTCCTTCAATGCAAGAAGGAATTCTCTTGGCCCTGGGACACTTCATCCCATCACTTTCAAGAGGGAGCACCACTTCTGGGTGAGCATTTATTTATGAAGGATATGTTGAACAGAGGTCAACGTCCTAGCCCTTTTCAAAATATCAACGTAACTCACATGCTCATCCTTTATTCTTTTCCAGCAAAGTTGAGTTTCTTGGGAAGAAGGGGAGGGGAACTGTTAACAAAATCCATCTGCAGATTACAGCTATTTTAGCTCCATGATACAATCAGCTCCTTTTGCTTTTCAGTAGATCCTAACAAATTTCTCCTCTCTTAGCAGACCTCTACCTAACCAATGCCAAAGGGAGCGCTGGAGCAATCTATCCCTTCTTCACTAACAAATAAAACCACAACCCCTTCACTCTTTCAAGACTCAGGACTTGCAAATTTAAAACTGTACTACTTCCAGGTAATCTGGAAGACTTGCAAAAGGGGCATTTAGTAAATAGTTCTATAGCAGGTATTTTACAGCCATAAAGTCAGGTTTTTATCAGAAATTAATTTCTGAAAAAAATATATTCTGCTGATGTACCTTCCAAGCAGAAGTGAGAAAGGTATCCCTTCCTCTCATTATATACCTAAATAACTGAACCAGAGAGAAAGAAGCAGACTTCCTCTCACCCCACAACTTTTATGTTTTGAGAAAATACATTCAGCTTCCTTCAGGAAAAAAAAAAAGAAAAAAAAAAAAAAAAAAGTGATCAAGGATTTTCTGCATCATGGATTAAATCTGTAACTGAAGTGGGTTAACAGGAAGACAGAGCTGCATTATGAACTTCTTCAAGAATTAAGTTAGCTCTATTAGCATTTTGGAGATAATTGAACCTACATTGTGTCAAATATAATTTTTGCTGAAAAATAATTCCCATCTACAGTTTATTTTTTCTTTGCTTTGATGTATTTAGTACTATTTCTTTTCCGGAAAACAAAAGCTAAAACTTTGTTAAATTTCTCTCACTTTTTAAAACCACAAAATACACACTTATATGTCATTCATTACTCTGTGGGGTTCAGATCCTGAATCCAGATTTCTGAAAGACATTATATTGTGAGATTGCTTCTCTTTACTCTTGCATGTTCCCATGTGGCAGTTTTTGACTCCTTTTAAGCACACATTTTCCCATATCAGACTTCCTGAAAACACATAACTTTGTTTACACCAATGATGAAAATGTATACTTAAATCTCTTCCAGAATAAGCAAAGAAGAAAAATATATATATATATAGCTCCTGTGGTTTAGTATGATCTACTGGCCAATTATGAAAAGATTATTTTAAAGAAATTGTATACAAATCCATAAAATAATATAAAAAAAAATCACCTTTTCATGAGCTCTATTCAAATAATCTGAAAATATTCCCATAAAGATTTTATTTAGAGAGCTGAGCACTGCCCTAAAAAAAATAAAAATAATAATAATAATAAAAAAAAAAGACACACAGATGCAGAAAAATGACTTTTAGTTCCAAAGGTGTTTCTAGACAATTTTAATCTTTATACTGATTTTATAGCCAACAGCCTTAACTCTGCCCTAATATTTGATAACAATTGTCAATACTGTATTATTACCACATGAAAATAGTCTTCCTGTGCCAGCCAAACACTTAATACAGGCTTTTAATAGACCCTATTACATTTGTTTGTATACCTCTAAATATATATGGTTTAACTCTTTCCCTCTATAATTTATACTTCATTGTACATATATCTTTGTTAGAATAGCTATTATAGAAAAAGGCATCAGCAGTTAAAATCACAGAATCCCAGAATCACAGAACCGTGGAGGATGGAAGGGACCTAGAAAGATCATCGGGTCCAACCCCCCTGCCAAAGCAGGTTCCTCAGAGCAGGCTGTCCAGGTAGGCATCCAGACGGGCCTTGAATATCTCCAGAGAAGGAGACTCCACAACCTCTCTAGGCAGCCTGTTCCAGTGCTCTGGCACTCTCACAGTGAAGAAGTTCTTTCGCATGTCAGTGAGGAACTTCCTGTGTTCTATTTTGTGGCCGTTGCCCCTTGTCCTATCCCCACAAACCACCGAGAAGAGGTTAGCTACATCCTTCTGTCTCCCACCCCTCAGATATTTGTACACATTGATAAGATCCCCTCTCAGTCTTCTCTTCTTCAGGCTGAACAGACCCAGGTCTCTCAGCCTTTCCTCATAGGGAAGATGCTCCAGGTCTTGTATCATCTTTGTGGCCCTCCACTGCACTCTTTCCAGGAGGTCCCTGTCTTTTTTGTACCGGGGAGCCCAGAACTGGACACAGTACTCCAGGTGAGGCCTGACCAGGGCAGAGTAGAGGGGGAGGATCACCTCACTTGACCTGCTGGCCACGCTCCTTTTAATGCACGCCAGGATCCCATTAGCCCTCTTGGCCACAGGGCACACTGCTGGCTCATGGTCAACCTGTCGTCCACCAGGACCCCCAGGTCCTTCTTGACAGAGCTCCTCTCCAGCAGGTCGTCCCCCAGCCTGTACTGATACTTCCAGTTGTTCCTTCCCAGGTGCAGGACTCTACACTTGCTCTTATTAAATCTCATTTGGTTTCTTCCTGCCCATCTCTCCAGCCAGTCCGGGTCTCGCTGAATGGCAGCACAGCCTTCTGGCATGTCAGCCACTCCTCCCAGCTTTGTGTCGTCGGCGTACTTGATGACCTCACCAAGGTCATCGATGAAGATGTTGAACAAGACCGGACCCAGCACCGACCCCTGGGGAACACCGCTAGTCAGAGGCCTCCAGCCGGACTCTGCTCTGCTGATCACCACCCTCTGAGTCAGCCAGTTCTCAACCCACTTAATCATGGTCCCTTAAAAAAAAAAAAAAAAAAAAAAAAATTAAGATAAATTAACTCCAAAGTCTAAAATCCTTCTGGTTTAAGTGGAAGACACTTTCTCTTTTTAACGTTAGGCAGATGCATTGACTCAAGCATTGGCATTCTTTACCTCTGTCATTTTTATGATTCAATATCCTTAAAATAAATAAATAAACAAAGCATAAGAATATGGTCCCAGATGAAAAAGAAAAAATCTTAGAAAACGGATGGTCAAAATACTGCAAGATGGCCAAAACCTGGAACAAGTAAAATGCATTAGAAAAGAGGACTGGAAATTCTGTAATACTTCCAGTTGTCCAGAGAATATCAAGTATTGCTAGACAACAGCATCACCCAAATAATACTACACAAATGATCTTATGGCTAAAGCACCTGAAGTGAGGCTTAATACTACTATATGAATGATCTTATGGCTAAAGCACCTGAAGTGAGGCTTAATACCTGCCTTTGCTGCAACCTTCATGGTGTATGTAGGCAAACTGTGCGTGGGGATGTAAGGCCTGTTGGCCAGAATATGGGAACAACTAGATATAGAATAGTTAGATAAGAAAGATTTGTTGAAGTAAGCTGTATATTTGCTACACGGCTAGGAAATTCCAGTGCCTTCCTTGGAGTGTCTGCAGGGAGTATTATTTGCGTGTAATTTTGCTTGAATGTTTACGGTCTCTGAGCAAAGTAGGCAAGACTTATGAGCATCTCCAGGTTACTAATTTCTCAACTAGCAGAAACTGCCACTGGGAAGTGCCCTTTGCTACCTCTGAACAATGTTCTGAAAAGACACATTCCAGAAAGAGAAATATTCAAGACTGTGTTGGGAGCTGACATTTCAGTCCTGGAGGAATGATATACCAAAGCTCTGCTTCAATTCAAGCTATGCTACCAGTGAATCCAATATAAAGAATCCAATATAAACAGGCATATCAAATATGTTTTAGCAGCCTAGAAGCACAAACTTCTTAGGTTTTCAGGGGGACCATGTATCCTTAAATCATGCAGTGCTTTTAAAAATTTCAACTAATACACTTGCAAGAGGCTTATTTTACAGGTTAGATTTATTTTTTGAAGCATAGACCAGATAAAAAAAAATGTTTTCTTATATATAAAAGTAAATATATTTCACGTTCTCTCATCTTTCTGCCCATGTATGCATACTTAAATACAATGGGTTTGCTCCCAGACAGCAAAGACAGACGATTTGAGTCTAAAGTAATACCATAAGAATTAGAAGTCACTTTGCTGACATTAGAGCCATATAAAACTAGCCTGGGGGGGAAACTGATTCCACTGTTGAGATTTCAAGCTCCATATTGCATACATGCACAGCTGCCCCTTAATTCTGCACTTTTTACCAAGAAAAGTATCAGTGAGGAACAGACATAGAAAACCAATCCTTCCACCTCTCTCATAAAGCTAATAAAAGGACGTCACTTTTCTTAACAAAGTTTACATCTAAGCAGCTGCAGTTCTGGCAGGTTTTTCCACTCCGTGAAGCTCAACTCTTCCCTCTTTTTTCACCTCCCACTCCAGCACCCATTGGGAACGAGTCATAGCAGACATGAGCAGAGGTTGCAGAGGCAAAGTATGAGGTAGATGAGATAGAAACATATTCTTTCTTGCCTTTTTCACTCCAAACAATCCTCAACCTTCCTTGTACAGGCAACTCTACCTTCCCTTTTAACCAAACATGGTGCTATCTCAAACAGCTGGGAGGAAGCAATCTGAGGTACCCATACATTTTCCCTTATCTTAGAAGGCAAAAAAAGCTGGAAGGAAAAAAAGAAAAGTCTTCCCAGGCTGAAAGTGAAGAACAGAACACCTTACCTTTACTGTGTCTGCAACTCCAAATGCAAGTGGTAATGCTTAGTCAGAAAAGCACACCACCTGAATGTCTTGAGACTAGATATAAATATTACAGAGGAAGACCCCAAATCTCCAGTGACACAGTGGCCTTTGCACTTTCTGTGAAGGCATGATGCTTACCTTCTGGAAGGTAATTGTTAATTACAGTATGTGGACAAGAGCTAATGACTTGTTTTGGAGTTAATGTCCCATTCAAAAAAGGATTAGTGTTGTTTCCAACCACAGCAAGCAATTAATGGCACCCATAACGCTTAAAAAATTAACATTGGCAGCATAGCTGAGTGACTATTTTGAAAAACTGGTCATTCCTTTGAGATTAATGAGCAATTTTCTGTCAAAGTGCAGGGTGCACTCTGGTACAAAACTGACAAAAGAAGCACCATCCTCAGGGGATTATTTTTAACAATCCATTTTGTTGTGCATATTTAAAAGGATATTGGTAGATATCACTGCCATTCCAGAAGTATATTCTCATTTATTTTTCCCTTTAACCATTATAAGGCAATATATGACAAGTTACAGTGGACTGGATATCTAGAATCTAAAATGAGTAATTACAGAGGAATAACCAACAACATGTAAAACACTGCATAAGGCTTTTTTTTCCAATTGCTTTCATTTTTGACAAATTGTTAGACAAATAAGTATCAGCAATGTAGGCAATTAGTTTTCACTTAAATCAGTCACAATCAATTAGGGTGAACTGTTACACAATTTTTGCTTAAGTGTCTCTAAGCAGGTATTCTGTTTAAAAGTACAAAGTTTCAGAAGAGACCTATCTGGTTAAAGAAATGCAATTAGGAGTATGATGACTATGATTTTCACTAGAAATCTGAAGTGTGATTTTTAATAACATACATATATTCTTTCAATAAAGAATTTTCCTACTTTAAAACCTTGATTATTTTTTTAAACAAAAACTTTGCCAAGATTCTATTTTGTTTCCTCACGTATCAAGTTACTATCACTTATCCTCACTTATCAAGTTACACGGGCAGAGAGTGAGGCCAATGGGGTCTGTACCCTTCAATGGAGGCTTAGCACAAAGTGTAGAATTGGATCTGTGGTTCTCAGCCCCCTCAGCTCATAGTGCTATCTCATGTGAAAAAAAATGTGTGTCCCACATCTTGTGGGGTTACATTGTGAATCCAGGTCTCAGGGCTGCTCCTACTCCTTCCTAATCTCCCTCTCAGAGCTCACCAAGCTTCATCTCTCTATGACATCTCTAGTAAAGCTATACATCACCACCAGGGACCTCCCGCATGGGTCTGGAACAGACTGGTACAGATAAACAGTTTATAGGTAGGAGGCAAAAGAAAGTTTCAAACTGAACATATTGCAAACTGATTCCTGTTGCATAAAAGTCTTTACAAACTGAGCTCCTCTTCCAGAGGCTGCAGAATTGTTACACCTGTTCATGACAGTCACCTGAGAAGATCATATTCTGCCATTGAGACGGGTCACAGAAGAAACACTGATGAACTGGATTGTGGATAAAAAGGACTAAGGGTAGAAAAGCTAAAACAAAGAAATCAATGACTCCCACAAAATTCTGTAAAACTTTAGACTTTCCCAGAGATAATCAAGACAGGCGAAAAAAGGTAAGTGTAAGGGAACTAGGCAAGTTTTAACAAGTATATTCATAGCCACTTGGGTGAATGACTCCCTTTTCCATGGAACCTTCTGAAAAGAAGTCATTTTTCCTTGTTTTGTTCAGGATTCATATATTGCAGTCCCTAAAAAGCATACCAGTGCAGGGTCCCTGACTGTGTTTCTGAGCAGTCTCCCTCCACCCCTTGCCCTGACTGCCATGGCTTTCACTGTGAGCTTGGCAGTGGTCCACAGCTTTGTCCCAGTGTTCTGGCGGCTGCTCTCCGACATATGGTCTATTCATTTTTCCCCAGCTGTTACTCTGCCAGGGAGACCATGATTTCTCTTAGCTACCGACTTTTGTTCAGAAACTGGGAATCAATTTTCTCCTTATTAAAGGGGTGCAAGGGGCAGAGGGGAAGTGAACAGGTATGCACATCAACCTCGTGCATCTAAGCTACGTGTTGGTATAGAAGCCTGCTTTCACTGAATCATCAATCAAGCATTCAGAGGGCAATACAGACTCTTCAGTGTGGAGCATTGTTCAGGAGTATGTGTCAACTAATCTTACCCTCCATCCCCGCCCTATGACTTTTTTCCAAGTCATTGATCTTTTGCTTTCTCCCTCCTTCTGCTCTTTGGTTGCTCTGGAGGCTTTGATGATTCTTTGGGAGCTTTGATTCCTAATCCTGTGAATAAACTACATGGTGCCTATACCAAAATATGTGCTCATCTGTACCTAAAGTAGAAGGACCTTCTGCATCTTTCAGATGGTGGGCAATGTGAAATGACCAAAAATACAAAACTGACTCACCCACTCTTGAATTGTGAGATGTGATGTGACTAAACAGTTAACACAAAACGATACAGCAACAGTGCAAGAACTTTATCAGACATTATGTAGGAATTGCCTTGAGTATCCTGCAAATAAGGACCAACCTGTTAAAACTTACAAAAGACTATCCGACAGAAGGAAAAGGTACATTGAAATATTCTGAGACTGGTCCATACCTCACAAATCCAATACAATAAAACTCCAGGGAAAAATAATATTGTGAATGAATTGAAGAAGGCTGAAAAAAAGATCGTGCAGCGGGAAAATCAAATAAGGTCTGAATTAAGTGTGATTTTTACAAATACCCATTAGAAAACTAGTTATCTATACAGGAAGGGAGATTTCATGATTTGCTGACTTGGCAGCTTGCCACCAAATGAGCAAGACTGGTAGTTTCCATGGTTGGAAACTTCTTTCAGCCAAGACCTTGTTTGTTTTCAGTTCCTTCTAAATAACATAGTATCAAGCACCAATAGCCAAAAATTGCACATAGATTAACAGGGTGCTGAATTACAGAAGAGAAACTGCAAGCAAGAGAATAAATCTCCCTCTCTCAGCCATACTGCAGCACAGTATTTGGGATTTGGGCATTGTCTTGGACAGAGCTGTAATAGTAATGCCAGCATAAAAGCATAAACAGACTTATGAGCAGAAAAACGCAAGGGAAAGAGATCACAAGCTTCACAATCAGTTCAGATGTCGCTGGAGTAAAATGTTACTTCCACACTCAAATTTTCACACATGTAAATCTGTCTGGGATCATACAACACAGAGGAAGAATGGAAGTCAAAGGAAAGGTCCCTAGCATCTCCCAACAACTCCATCAAAGGTGAGGCACAATATTACAGTAAAATAGATTTTATAGCACTTATTATGTTGACTGCTATCTAGGAAATGTTCCCATGATTGATGTAATCTCTTCAGTAACAGATAGAAAGGTAGTGGCAGGTATTTACCAGTCTGTGACTTTGACTTTGCTGCTTCTTAGACACATAGATTCATCTCCAGCAGATCTTTAGTGTCTGGCCTACCATAGCTTCCAGCTTAGCAGCTCATGTCAGGTCTGTTACTTCTTCCTTCCTCCTCCTGCCATGGGGCTTGTCAATATTGGCCCTATATCTTCATCTGAAAGAGAGGGTAACCCCATATTTTGTGGATGAGGGGACATGAACAGGACAGATTACACAGTCATTTGCCAGACTTGCCCATTGATGTGGTTCTCAGACTCTTATGCCAATCCATATTTCTTTTGTCCTGAAATAAACCGAAGCTCATTTACAACCCACATACACTTGCATGCTTGCACTAAATAGTGCATTGACACTAGGCTTTACATTAAGAGTACAAATGGATAAAACAAAGATGCCAGGAAAAGGAAAAAGGACAGTTGCACATGCAGTTGCAGTGAATCATGCAATTACTCCAGAGCTGAGTGCACGCACTGACTGAAAGGACATTTTTCTATGGTTTATACTACTAGAAGACAGCAGACCATGAGAGTCAGTGAATGAGAGTCAGTGACCAGTAGGAAGTAGGTAGGGAAGAAAGAGACATTTGTTATATGGCTCTTCTGGGCTGGAGATTGAAAGCTGCTTGTCTTCTCACTGGAGAAGCAGACTAATTTCTGCTGCAAGAAGCATGTCAGGGTCATGACTCAACAGATAAGGATTTGCTACTAAAAAGTGTGCTGGCCACTTCAGAGATGCCTTGAGAGATGCACACCAGCAAATTCTGCCACAGTCCCTATATCCCCTAAATTAGGAATTTTGACCTCCTCTATAGAGTCAGTGAAGACTCCAGAGGACAACTCACAATACTTCTGTATGGAATTCTTTGTGGGAATAAATGGCCACAATTACCTTTACTCTTGAAGTTTTTTCCTCCTGTCCTCCTATCTTTCATCCCACCCACCATTCCCACCCCAGATGATTTTCTGTACATTTCCTTCTGGATGTTCTTTTAACTGAGGTTTCAAATTCATATTTCTAAATTAGACGGTACAGATAAAATAGTCCAAGATGAGCTTATGTGTGCCTAGGGCAGGGACCGATTTTTGTCTTTCTTTTAGAAGTGGAGAGAGTCTATTACTCATTCACATTCTCTGTTTATGAGTATCACCATGTCTGACTTAACAGTGCTCTGTCAGTAAGCACCAACATCAAACAGGTATTTTTTGGTATTTCTGAGCTGAGTAAAGCAGGGCAGATATGAGGTAGTGGATCTGAAATGAGGATTTAAGTGGCAAGCATATAGAAACATATACACATGTAGTTGCTGGTGCACAAGGAAGGAAAAATGTCAGAAAAAATCATATATAGAATAGAATTGGGGAAACAAGGTGAATTTTACTTATTTGCTCACTGCAAAGTAGATAAGTCAAAATGTTCTTTAAGTACAACACAGACTATATCCTATAGCTCCATCTGAGCAAATACATCACTATTCAATGGGCAGGCATGCTAGGATTTAAGGGGATGTGAATAGCCGGGGTGGGGGGGATTTGAGGTAAACCTCAGATAAGAATGTGGATTTCACCCACTATGAAGGCATATCCACAAAAACCACAGAGATTTCTTCCCTCCATACTCTGTTTTGGCTCCATTCCTTTTCACACACAATTAAATACAGCTTCCCAAAGTGGACCAAGACTGAAGGTCTCACTGATATTAGCCAGCACTCTCTCAAGTCATTCCTCTAGTCTCAATGAACCTGTCTCCAAGAGCAGGTGTTTGTTAGAGAGAGAACAGATTTCATAATCTGAACTCTACTTACTAAAAATCAATCTACTGATAGAGTTATTAAAATCCCCATGGTGCAGATACAGCACAACATTAGACCCTAGAAAATCTGCTACAGAAAGTATATGTATGCAGGTTCACAGGAGCTATGTGAACCAACACAGAGGTTTCTTTCACCTCTCTCATACCAAACCATAATATCCTAGATAACGGCTCAAAACTTTTGGATTTGGGTATCTACAGTTTTGGGACATATTTCCTAATTTCTCCCCAACAAACTAATCAATGAAATCCATTCTCACATCTCTCTCTAACATTCTTCCTGTACTACCCAGAAATGTCAGTGGTAAATATGCAAAAATCATCTGTAATTCAGCTTTATATCCAGAGCAGTCCATCACTTCTGTGAAACTAGTAGTTTCACCTGAATATGAAATGTCTGGGTATAACAACCAGTAACATTGTTTGCTTTCATTGACTCTTAAAATGACAGTTTGCCATGGTCAGTCTATTTTCTAAGGTTCACTACTAGAGATATTCTAGATTATCTCAGAAATAAGCTGTTTTTTGCTGTAAACCACAATGCTAAATTACTGAATCAGTTCCCTTCCATTCATTCTTCCACACCCACCGAGTCCCTCTGATTGCAACACTACTCAATGAAGGCTCACTTGCTCAGGCTCCTCTGGAACATCTTCAGTTAACAGACTGCTTCTCGGTTTTATCAGAATGGGTATAAAAATGAACTATCACAATCCAGCAGCCTTGCTGTTTCTTAAAATACCAAATTATCTCTGTTGTTCACTGTCAGTAGACTCAGAGATAGCAGACCTAAGAAAATGAAGTCTATCTCAGTATAACTCTAGTTTCTATGAACTCTCAGCTCCTTGTATTTTGAATTAAATTAAAATACACTGATTGATACTGGCATACCAGAAAAATCAATATTTGACCCAAATCCCTTCAACAGTAACATGTTCAAGTGTTACAGTGATTTCTCTGGAGAGGACAGATTAGATTTCATATTCATTCTGTCTAGAAACTACAATATTAGTGGAACATAAATGCTAAGAGTTGAATCCACAAATGACAGGTAAATCAAAAATAAAGTTCCTTCAGTCCCTGTCCTTGCTTCCTGTCAGATGTTAGGGTCTGAGAGCATGTAACACAAACTAACAAGCATGGACCTGAGAACCACTGAACACATACTAATTGATTTACAAGTTAAATGGGAGAAGATATAGGTGCACTTCTTGTGCTAAAGGTGCAAAGCAAATAAACTAGTATAGATTCTCCTCTAGTTGCCGCATCATAATGAAAATACAAAAGGAAATAAACGTTCAACAAGGGAGAAAGGAGGAAGGCACAGGGGACCACAGTGCACTGATGAGGCAGAAGAAAATCTCATCCTTCAATAAAGTTCTATAATATTCCTCTGCCATCTTTGCCTCACTGTTCATGCCATTTTGCTTTGTCTCACACTGAAGTTAACAGTTGCCTTCCTTTTTTTGTTGCCTTTTTTATTTCTTCTCTCTTTCTCCCAATGTTTTTTTTGTTTTGTTTTGGTTTGGTTTGTTTTTTCTTTCCCTGAAAATCCTCTGGGATTGGCTGGCGTGATGGAGAATTAACCACATCTGCCAATTATGAAGTGTCAAACAGTTTCCAAGCAATATTTTATCACATTGTTTTTGATATCAGAAGTATTTAGCTAAATTTAAATTATTGCTTTACTGGTAGTTAGTAAACTTTTCTAGCATACTTAATTAACTAAAATCAAGTTCTTCAAAAAAATGTAGATGCTTCAAATTTGAGGTAGGCACAGACAGCTTGTGAATTCTCACCCAGATGCTGTCTAATGAAGGATTTCCCCAGGATCTACACACTATATGTTTGCATATAAATAGGAACATACTTGTTACTATATATAGTCTGAATTATTATATATATGGTATAGTTGTATATATATATATATATATAAGTATCGCTAGGTATAGAAATATGTAAGTATATATATTTGTAACATTTAGTGAGACAACTAGGGACAGTGCCCCACTGGAGCTTTTGCTTGTAAATAGAGAAGGACTTGTGGGTGATGTGAAGGTTTGAGGCTGTCTTGGACACAGCAATTTTGAATTAATGGAGTCTTCAAACATTGGAAAAGTAAGGAGAAGGATTAGCAGAACTTCCAGAGGGCAGACTTCAGCCTGTTTAGGAGACTGACTGGTGGAGTCCTTTGGGAAGCAGTCCTGAAGGGCAAAGGAGTCCAGGAAGGCTGGACACTCTTCAAGAAAGAAATCCTAAAGGCACAGGAGCAGGCCATCCCCTCCTGCCGAAAGATGAGCCGGTATAGAAGAAGACCATCCTAGCTGAACAGAGAGCTATGGCTAGAGCTCAGGAACAAAAAGAGGGTCCATGACCTTTGGAAGAAGGGGCGGGCCACTTCGGAGGTCTACAAAGATGTTGTGAGGCTGTGCAGGGGCAAAATTAGAAGGGCCAAAGCCCAACTGGAGCTCAGTCTGGCTGCTGCTGTTAAAGACAATAAAAATGTTTTTATACATGGCATAATATTACATAGTATATACATTATATACATTACATTACATAAACAAGAAAAAGAGGACTAAGGAGAATCTCCATTCTTTATTGGATATGGGGGAGGCATAGTGACAGGAGATGAGGAAAAGGCTGAAGTACTTAATGCCTTCTTTTCCTCAGTCTTTAGCAGCAAGACCAGTTGTTCTCCAGGTACTCAGCCCCCTGGGCTGGTATATAGGGACAGGAAGAAGAATGAAGCTCTCATAATCCATGAGGAAATGTTCAGCAACCTGCTACTCCACTTGGATGTACACAAGTCTATGGGGCCAGCTGAAATCCACCCGAGGGTACTAAGGGAGCTGATTGAGGTGCTTGCCAAGCCATTTATCAGCAGTCCTGGCTGTCACGGGAGGTCCCAGTCAACTGGGAGCTAACAAATGTGACACTCATCTACAAGAAGGGACAGAAGGAGGATACAGGAAACTACAGGCCTGCCAGTGAGACCTCACTGCCAGGGAAGCTCATGGAGCAGATTATCTTGAATGCCATCATGCAACACTTACAGAACAACAAGGAGATCAGGCCCAGTCAGCATGAGTTATCAAAGGCAGGTCCTGCTTGACAAAACCAATCTCCTTCTATGACAGTGACACACTCAGCGGAGGAGGGAAAGGCTGTGCATGTGATCTACTTTGACTTCAGTAAGGCTTTTGACACCATTTCCCACAGCACTCTCCTGAAGAATCTGCCTGCTCAAGGCTTGGACAAGTGTATGCTTCCTTGGATTAAAAGCTGTCTGGGTGGCTGGGCCCAAAGAGTCATGGTGAATGTAGATAAATCCAGCTGGAGGCTGGTCACTAGTGGTGTCCCCCAGGGCTCAGTACTGGGACAACTTTTGTTCAATATCTTTAACATTAATCTGGACAAGGGGATCGAGTGTGTCCTCAGTATGTTTGCAGACAACACCAAGTTAGGGGTGTGTTGATCTGCTCAGGGGTAAGAGGGTTGGCTCCACAGAGGGATCTGGATAGGCTGGACTGATGGGCTGAGGCCAACTGTATGAAGTTCAACAAGGAAAATGCTGGGTCCTGCACTTGGGGCACAACAACCCCATGCAGAGCTACAGGTGGGGAAAGAGTGGCTGGAAAGCTGCCTGGCAGAAAGGGACCTGGGTATATTGGTCAATAGCTGTCTGAATAAGAGCCTGCAGTGTGCTCAGGTGGCCAAGAAGGCCAACAGCATCCTGGCTTGTATCAGTCTCTGTACTTGGCTCTGGTGAGGCTCCACATCAAATACTGTGTTCAGTTTTGGCCCCTCACTACAGGAAGGACATTGAGGCCCTGGAGTGTGTCCAGAGAAGGCCAATGAAGCTGGTGAAAGGTCGAGAAAACAAATCTTATAAGCAGTGGCTGACTGAGCTGGGGTTGTTTAGCCTAAAGAAGAGGAGACTCTGGAGACGTTATTACTCTCTACAATTACCTTAAAGGAGGCTAGTGAAGTAGGGATTGAGCTCCTCTCCCAAGCACCAAGTGATAAAATGAGGGGAAATGGCCTCAAGTTGCACCAGGGGAGGTTTAGGTTGGATACTAGGAGAAATTTATTTATTGAAAGGATTGTGCAGCACTGGAATAGACTGCCCAGGGAAGTAGTTGGGTCACCACCCCTGGAGGTCTTCAACACATGTAGATATAGAACTTAGAACATGGTTTAGTGGTGGACTTCAGTACTAGGATAAAGGTTGGACTAGATGATCTTGGAGGTCTTTTCCAACCTAAATGATTCTATGATTCTATAACATATAAGTCTCTTAAAACATTAAATTTACCCAGGTACCTATGTTCTGTTCAAGAACCCTATCAGCAGTGTCATTTGACAAACCCTCATTAGTTTGAGTACCCTATAACATTTATCACCAAACACTCTTCTTTTATAAGATGTTTGTCACACACGAACTGTTATTCACTTGCCTTCTTTAGAATTCAAAGCTTGGCTATGCTGTGATCTGTTAAATGAGATTGGGTCAAGTCATCTAAGTTCTTTGTGACAATCTAAAATAAGGACAATGATATCTTCCTTTGTAAAGTACTTGATCCAACTCAGAAAAGCAGTCTACATTTGAAATTGAACATTGAAAGTCGGTAACACTGAAAAATAGGCAAATTCCACTTAAATATTTATTTTCGTTCATAAGTCCTATTCCTCATCATTTCAGAAGTTGTACTGCATTGTAGTGCAACCTTCAGAACAACCCTCAGGTTGTTAAAAAAAAAATAAAAATAAAAAAAAAAATCCTGGAGGTTTCTCTTCCCTGCTTCTCTGGCATAATCCTTTTTATCCTTTTTTTTTTTTTTTTTTTTTTTTTTTTTTTTTTTTTAAACTGCTTGTTTGGATTGCTCTGGTTCCCAGTCAATTACAGCACATAATCACAGAAAGCCTGGTACATTGGTATATAAGTATGTGAACAAATCCCACCAATATGCTTAAGTGCATCACTAGATCAAGACTAAAGTAGCAGCACCCTGTAGGATCATGATTCATAGGCTTTGATAATGCAGGAATCCTGGAATCCCAAGATGCATTTGATAAGAGGAAGAAAAAAGAAATTCCTACTGCAGTCTCCAAAGGGCATTCAAATATTGTTTGGTTGGGTACAAGGTTTACCAGCTATGCAGGTACACATCCAAGTTAACTAAAGCAGAAATTTAGCCAGCATGAGAGCTTTTCCCTAAGAATAGGCAGAATGAATGTCTATGTGTTTAACTTGGATGTATGGATTTTTAGTGCTTTTTATTTTTTATTTTTATTTAATGTGATATACACAAATTAGAATATAGAATATCGTGAGTTGGAAAGAACCAAAATGATCATCAAGTCCAGTGCCTTATAATGCCAATGGCTGCTTGAAGCATTACATAGTTTTCCTATTTGACCAGAAAATGGTCACCTCTATTCAGGGCTCCTGCTCCTCTCAGTATCAGATGTGTTGCAGAAAGAAGGACGATTCCAATTTCTTATTTTACAGAATAAGGTCTCATATGTCTTTCACAGCCTCTACTTTCCTTTTTAATGTGGAAGTAAGTAACAATAAAATTAGCTCCAGCTCCATTGTGCCTAAAACTCCTGTCTGAGAAGTTACCCAGCTTTCTTGTTTTTCTTAAAGCCTTCAGTCTTTAGGTCACTGCAGCTTCTAATGCCTGACAAGTACTGACTGACCAGGAACCCACCATCAGTATGTCTGGGTAAAAAACAACATTTGCTGCCCCTTGGCAACTTCAGGATATCTAGAAAGGTTCCCATTTTAGAGATGACATTCATTCATGACATTCATCCATTTATTTATTTTTTTTCTGAAAACTAAGTTGGACCACCTACTTCTTAAACTTTAGCTTAAATCACATAGATAAAAGGCCAGGGATTTAAGACAACCACAAGCTGAAAAAGGAGGGACACCAGTTCTTTGTGTTCTCAAGGAGATCTGGAACACCTGTTATGAGTGTAGCTCAGCATTCACACCTGCTCCTATTTCGAATGAAAGAGATTTAAAACAAAACAAAACAAAACAAAAAACAACAACAACAAAAACAAACACCTGCTTGTGTGTTGGAAACTTAATGGTATTGATAAAATGTTGATCTCTGCATGTTTGATGCAATAATATTGCAAAGAACACTTACATTATTTTTATGCAATGTCCATCTTTTGATATTCCTATAGCGCTGTTGCAGTGATAGACAATACAACTGCCTCTTCCGGAGTTTTTCAGCAAAATCTAATAGCACCCATCTGGCTCAAAAGTACAAGGTCATTCAGATCCTTTGCAAATATATTCTTCACCAAGGGCAATCGCTTCTAGAAGCAACCCCCTAGGTCGTTAAAACAGCAGTTCATCCCTTATGGCATGTCAAAGGCACAGACATTTGAGGGAGGAAAAAAAAAAAAAAAAAAAAGACATCCTTATTACATTTACTTGCATGAAAAATACAAGTCTTTCCTTTGTGCTTCTAACAGAAATGTTTTAATTCCATTAGAGTTTTAATAACTGCATATTTATCAGCTGTTATCATTTCTCCTAACATAATAGGGCGGAGGATGCAAGATGTTTTTATAGCCATTCAAATAATGTCCTTAAAAGAGGTTAAACTATGCACAGATCATTCTGAACAGCCTTAACAAACATTTGCCAAATGGTGCAGTTTTTTCACTAACAAGAAAAGGTTCTTACAAAAGAGGTTCAATTTCATAATCAACATAATTAGAGTAAACAAAGGAAAATACAAGATTGGAATTCTTTTCACTTTGCTGACCTTTTCATTTAGGGATTCATATTGAGAGTACTTAAATGAAACAATCAAAGTATGATCTTTTTAGTGTACTGTAATTCATAGCACAAAAACATGAGCACACAAAATAAAGGTAGTATTTTAGGCAGAGCTGGTATTAGATAGCAAATGACACCTGGGTTTTCATTTTAATGTCGGGGACAGTGTCAAAGGAAAGGTAAGGGCAGCTTGAAATACCCGAATTAGAAGAGTTACAAGCATTGTCCTACTGTCAACAATTACCTCTGAAGACCATTAGTAAGGATGAAGGTCATATCCTACCAGCCACAGCCATGTAGCCATGGTCTATTACTGCCATCTGCACACTGTTTTCTTTCTGTGGTTTAAAGAGCCCTGAAGTCCTGCTTGAGGTGCCTGCTTTGGATAAAACAATTCCACATGAATTATGCTTTCTTAAAGACAACATTAAAATATACAACAAAAAATATAATTATATTACAAAGTATCATAAAGAATTTCATATAAAGAAAAGTTTAAGACTTTCTCCCACCAATGGCACCTCCACTTCATTTGATGCCAGCCACCTAACAGTTCAGAGGACAAGCTAGGGCAGTGGAGTGAACAGGATTTCCACTCATACACTCACTGCAGAAACTGAAATCAGTGTAATGAATGTGATGAGGGAATGAAAAACAAACAAACAAACAAACAAACAAACAAAACATATAACCCATATAACTGAATGCATTACCTTGAACAGTCAAGTTTTAGCCTTATTTCTGCTACAGAAGTAAATTCTGTAACTTCTGTGTTAGACTGTCATTTTACAGTCACAGGGGTCCCTTAAGGGGTCGCAAGTCTTTTCCTAGGTGACTCTGTGCTCCTCATTTTATGGTCCCCATTTGGACCATGGGATCCATTTAATAGATAGGAACTTAGGGTTACTCCTCAAAGGCCACAGCATCTTTGCTACCAGGTCACTCCCCAGTTCTATAAAACACCTCAAAATACCTTGGGTTAAGCATTGCTTGGGAGTCCCGACAATAGTCAACCTGTTACTTTAGTTCTTCAATCTGTAAAACAGATATAATGACATTTTTTAACATAGGGATATACTGAAGTTAAATTAATAAACATCTATGACAGATGGCAAGAGTACCATAGAAAAGATAATGACAACATTAGTATTTCTACATTCAGGATTAGGTTTGAGTTTTGCAAAAGAAACAAAAGAGAGAGCCCAGTCTCAACTAAAGAAAAATTAAATTAAACATGAGATCACTACTCATTTTGCAGGTACTAGCCATTCAGAGTATTAAATTTGGCAGGGAATGTGAAAAAAAGTTACACGAAATCTTGTAAATTAAAACATTTCACTTTCACATTACATACACTGAAAGTGGCCATATTAAGATTGCAAAGACAAACCTACTAACATTTCCCAACATTTGTATTCTTGATTTTTGCAGCCTTGAAGTTATCCAGATGTAATTTTTCATCACGTTATATCATCGTTTTTATTCCACCATTATAATTGCATTCATAGTCCAACACAATCAACTTTCATCCACTGATGGGGATTTCAGCTCTTCACAGGAAGTCTTTATGCTGTACATCTCAAAATGTATTGAGATTACTCCGATATTCTTTATGCTGGGCGCATCATGTTTTGGTCATGGAAAAGAAAGAGCTTTGAATCAATAAGTGTAAATACATTTATTCATAATACGAATAATGCAAACCCAGAGGAAAATTGATAAACTGGGCTTTTATACTCCATTAAATACGTAAAATATATGAATTCCAATAGAAGTACAATAGTGTAATTTAGCAGAAAATTAAACTGTAAAGCCTAGATCCTCAAAGCCATGTTGGTACCTACTTCTCACTGAAATCAGTGAGATTTAACATTTTAAAATACCTTAAAAATGTGTGCTTACTTTTTTTTTTTTTTTTTTCTATTTTGCATTTTGTTTGCAAAATGACTGGTAGACATTATGAGCACATCTGAGGGTGAACACACTATTTGTCTTATGCACTGGGATCAACACCTGTGGCCAAATACCTTTTCATATCAGTCACCAATTTTGTTTTTGAGTACCATAATCTTTTTGGAAGGGCAGAGGAGGAGGAAAGTAAGCAGAAAGAAAAGGAAAGATGCCACTGATGACACCAAAAAAAAAGTTTGGTAAATAAATACAAATACAATAAATACAATACATTAAGAATACAAAGGGATTGAATCTTCTCATACTTTGTAGCAATCAGTTTCCTTCTTTCTTGAAGGGTGCTATTTCATAGATTGCAAAGAGATAAAAAATGTAAATGTAAAGAGGTAAATGTAAAAAATATCCATCCATTTCAAATTTTCTGGACAATTTTCTGGCTGTCCATCTCAACAAAATTGTGTATACTACGCCCAAGAATATTTTAAAACCCAAGTTTTGCTCTCCACCTTTTTGCTATGTGTCAAAGTTTGGTTATTTTGTTAATGGCTCACAAAGAATCACAGAATGGTCTTGGTTGGAAGGGACCTTAAAGATCATCTAGTTCCAACCCTCCTGCTGTGGGCAGGGACACAAGGATTGTGTCTTTCAGTCTGCTATTCTCAACATCCCAACACATAAAACCATTTCTATTTTACAGACCAGGCACCAAAACACTGACACACTAGAGGAGCAAAGGCATCAGGTACTCTACTACTCGTGGAAAGTCCTAGACCAAGGTTAAGCATTAGTCTCCTAAACAATGCATGGAAAGAGCCTGCAGTCTCACTTTGGGATATGGAGGTTAAAGAACTTAGTCAGGAGTTAGTTCAAACTAGCTGATGCTGAAGAAGTGTGCTGAGCCTCACCTCTTCAGGAATGAAGGAATGCTATTTATTTTTTTCTCTCTCTTGACCTTCTCCTGGAATTAGCTCAGCCTTTTTCCCAAAATACAGTTGGAAGACATTTGTACTGCAGATCCTGCCTCCTTTTGTCCAATATCAGTGGATAAAGCATGCAGCTAGCCCATGCAAACATATTTTAGTTCCTTTCTCTAGCTGTGAGAAACTTGAAGTTCCAGGTGAATTTCTTAATGACAAAGATGCAGAATGTCATAATATGTGAAGCTGCACTGTTGAAGCTGCATCATTTTGATTGGTAAAATATAGAAAGAAATAGTAAGGGTGAGCATGAATGGTTAAGTGTGCTCATAGGAGGAAGAGCTGTGAACCAGTTTCTGCTGCCTTGTATGCTTAATACAAGACTTAAACATCCATTGAATTCGAATAATATTTACTTAAGCCATTAGTCAATATTTTCCTCATTAAGGACAGCAAAATTTGACCCATTCTACAATCAATCCAGCTGCACCATGTAAATAACATAGTTTTCTAAATTACATCTTTCATATAGAAGGATTCCTTAAGCAAATGGAATGAAATTTACAGATGCAGTACACATAATATTTAGATGTAATATTAACTCCATCAGAAAAAAAAAAAAAAATCCTGAAAGTTAACAAAAATTGATTGATGCTCCCTGACTGGAAGTGCCTGTAATTTTTTGCATGATAGCAATATGGAATGTGTTAACTCCGTGAACACCAGTGTCCCCTTTACAACTGCCGTTGCTATTCTAACCACATTATCAACCTCACACATATTTACCTCAGGGATATTTAGACAGCCATAATTGACTTTTGCACAAAAACAAAGCTGCAGGCAAGGTTTAATCCTTTTGGGTTTGCTGTCTCACTAAAATAAATAAGTATCTAAAAGAATTTTAACCAGATCATATATAAAATCAGAGGATGGGGTGGACTTGTTCAGTGTTTTTAAATTTTATATTTCTTGAAATTTTAATAATTCATGTCTGGAAGTGAAAATCCCCTTAGCACATAAGATATTACAAACAGAGAATTCAGCATTCCAACTTCCAATAACAACATTTCTCTAATTGTTATTGAATCTTGTCAGATTCAATACATGGAGGTGGAGCTCCACATGGAGGTGGAGCTTAAGAAAGCATCATTGTTGTACTGATATCACACTAAACTTCAGTTGATAAGGTTAATGGCAGGTAGAACTGATGGCACGTAAACTCTGGGTGATTTTAATCTTGCTTCACCTGGTAGGTGGCTAAGGCTAGAGTTAATAGCTACTTTAACCTAGTGCTACCAGGAAAAGAAAGCAGTCTTACACTGCTGTTACTCACAATCCTTTATTCATATCCTGCTCAGATCTGGAGCAGTTCTTGAAGAGCTGCTGACTGCGGGAAGCCCACGCAGGGGACGAAAGTGACCGAGAAGGAGCAGTGGAGAAGAAGCGCTATAGACTGATCATAACCCCCGTTCCCCCGCGCCCAATGGGGGGAGGAGCTGGAAGAGGGTGGATGGGGGGGAAGGTGCTTTTAGTTTCTTTCATTTGTTTCGCGCTTCTCTAGCTTGTTAGTAATAGGCAATAAATCTTACTACCTCCCTATGCTGAGTCTGTCTTGCCCATCACAATAATTACTGTGCAATCTCTTTGTCCTTATCTCAACCCTTGAGCCCTTTTCATCGTATTTTTTCCCTGTTCCTCTTTGAGGAGGGGGAGTGAGAGAGCGGTTGTGGTGGAGCTCGGCCACCCACCCAAGTAAAACCACCACAAGACTAAATGTCTAATTGCAGATGGTCGAAGTGAGAGGGATCCCAACTATGAGCACAGTACATCACACTAGGATAAAAATTCAAATCAAGGTATTATTTTAAGAGTTACCTCTTAAAATAGATAGTCTATGCTATCAAACAGATAAGTAAGAGACTTTCTGGGATAAAATCCTTGCTCCATGAAAATGAACATCTACCTGTTGGCATATAGGACATTAGAATCTCATCCTAGGGTTCTGTGTTTTATCTTGCTTTTATCCATTGCTTGCCTCTTAACCAATCAATTAACATTCCTGTTCTTTCTCTATATGCATAGTGGTGATTATTGGGACTGTATTTGTAAAATGCTTTCTAATAGTATGCAAGAAAGAGTTATTTAAGTGCTAAGTATATTAATATCTGCTGACAACTCATATCCTGTGTTAGGAAAGCAATTATAGAAAATGTTATATATATTTCTATGCAGATAAGTCTAGATTTAAGTATGAAGATAGGAGAAAAAAAAAAAAGAAAAAAAGAAGTGCTTTCCTTCATTCACTATTTCATATATGAAACTTTGTATAAAAGCTTTTATAAACTGTTCTCTGACGTATGCTGAGTTCTATTCCCTGCAAAAAAAAAAAAAAAAAAAAAAAAAAAAAAAAAACTCAAGCCATAAACTCACAGGGGTATATAGCGAACTTTCTTTGCTATGTATGGTCTAGCACTAGTGGTAACTGTGGTCCAACTGAATGTATAAGGGGAAACAAGCAGCAGGTTAACCAAAGAATGCTGTTTCTCAACTCAGATAAATAGGAAATTATTTATTTTCTAAGTATAGAAATTTTAGGTGTTCCTTGCAGATACCATATTTTTGAGCAAATCTGGGGGGAGGGAAGGGGATTATAATAAGTCATGCATGATATTACTGTTTTAATCGAAAACTAGAAATTAGGTATGGAAACCTGTGAAACATTTGTAGACACTCTGGGTTTTTCATATTTTGATTTTACACATTTATCCCTGAAAGCCTTGAAGATGACAATGAGTAAAAGACTTTTGAACTGGATTCTTTAAAGTATTACTCTTGCTTTGCAGAATGAAGAACAATTCTTCTGTGTTATTAGTATATTGAATTCACAGATAACATTAGAGCAATTGAGTAGTATTGGGAGAGGAAGCAAAAAGCCAGTCCCATGGAAATCTGTGGCTAAACTTGCCTCTCTTCAAGGAATTCAAATACCACTTGCAAATCATGACAAGAAAGGGTCACAAACATTTCAATATTCAAGGCTGCAGATGGCTGAAACTAAGATGGAAGCTATAAGGAAGGCAACAGCAACTGAACTGAGTTCTGAAATATATATTTTATTTTATTTTATTTTTTTGTCAAGGATGGAGTGACATGTGGTGAGATACCCAACAAGCTGTAGAAAAAGAGGTCAAAAAATGGTATCCTGTGAGTACAGAAATCCATAAGAACGTCAGGTCTAATAAAACATACACTTTCAATATGTGGCTATAGCTGAAAGCTCAGAAAAAGTACAAAGTTAAGCCTGGTATGCATGTTAGAAGAAAATACAGGTTTCTCTGGCTGATTGTACCCAGTGATGAGAATCTCAAATAACTGTATTTGATGAATGAAAATAAGACAGTGTTCTTGTGAGATATATATCCATAAACATCTTAATTTCTTTCATCAGTCACAGAGTCAGACTGGTTATGTTTGGAAGGGACATCTGAAGGTCATCTGGACCAACCGATGAAGGGACACAGAGAGACAGTTGCCTAGGACAATGTCCCAACAGCTCTTGGATATGATCAAGGATGAAGCGCAGAACTTAAAATCACAACTCCAGAACTTATTCCTCCTCTATGGTTTATCTTTCAGTAGAAGGACATGGAAGACTTCTGAAATTTCTTCTAAATCTCCTTATAGTCCTCAAAAAAATCTATAGTAAGTCAATATGGCAAATAGTGTTGGGAAAGATCTGTTAGTAAGATTTTAGCATCTTTCTCTCATTAAGGGTGCAGCAGAACCCCATGAAGATGGGCGAATGGATGCAGCAACACATCTGTAATGAGTTTGAATATATCTTGGTCCAAACACTTGTATAAAAATTAAACTAGACAGGTTGAAACTAGAATAGAGGGACTGAAAATACAAGCTGAGCCAGCATTGAACCATGTGCTTCATAGAAAGCATGAAGAGCTGATACCACTAAAGCTACTGCATTACAGGTAAAGACAGATTATTATTCATCACTAACATTTAATATGTCAAGATTTTTCTCATATATTTATATAGTTAAAGACAACTGGAAATAATTCATACTCTCTTAGATTCTTAAAAGATGGATTACTCTTATTTTGGAGTATTATATGTCACCACCAGTCTAAAATCATTAAGAGGTGGTCATCTCTTTTATTACTGTGGTTCTATAGCAAGCTCAGAGTACTTGCAAAGCTGAGATTTGTTTTCTTGCATATGAAAAGACAGCAATTTTTCTCTATATTTTAAATCATATGTGAAGTAGTATTACATTTTGGGAATATTAAATCAAGTCACTTCTGCATTGGTTGTAGAAGTTGTCATTCACTGTGCTGCTATTATTTAGGAATGAAATGGTAGAAGCAGCAATTTAGCTAACTAACATCTAAGATATTCCTGGCTTGTGAGCAATACTGCAGGTTTGTAGGTTATCAAATTGTTACATTTTCAACACTAATTCCTAAGAAATATCAGAAACACATACCTGGAAGTGGCAAGTTGTGTAATGGAGTGGACTACATACTTAGATCCTCTAGCAGAGCAAATCAGGACACAAAAGCATCTAAAACATCCTCTAGAGCACAGCCAACTAAACTCAGTCTGCTTCTATGCCTACCAGTTTATTAAAAACACGTAAACTGAGGACAGCACATCATTGCTGATATTTCTTTTGGTATGGAAATTTACTTTTTAATAAACAAATATACAAGGAAGTTATACTCCCCTCTCAAAACCATCACACATGAGTTAGAACATTTATATTTTCATCTCACTGAGTCTATTTTTCATGTAGGTTATAAAACATCTGGTCAACTGGGAACTACTCTGTTTTTGAATAATCAATTCTTTGTATGCTATAATATGTGCCTGTTAATAGCACCACAAACATATGGATCTTAACCATCTACTTACCAACACAGTTTTCCATGTCAACACGTGCAAAAAACTGTGGTTGATAACCACTTTATGGAGTGAGAAAAAACTCATAATGAAAGACTGTCCTGGAATGTGCACAACTACAAGCTTCACAAAGCAGTAAGTCTCTTCTATTTACTTGTCTCTGCTTCTCATGTAAATTTCTGCCACATAGTAGATCAGGAGGGTATTCATCTGGATTCCAGTTATCCTATATGCTACCCAGAACTCATCTCTTTGTTTGCAGGTGGCTGCTGGCCTTTCTCTCCCTATATCCTTTGTACCATTTCCAGCTGGCCTGAACGGTGATCAATAAGTTACCAGTCTCTGGTGCAATCAGTTTCATAGCTCATTTCTGCTCTTTCAAAAAAGATCTTTTTCTTACTCTTTTTAAATTTTTTATTACCCAGATCGATACAATCAGAGTTGTGCTCCTGTCTAGCCTCCACTCGCCAAAAGCCAGCCAGCGTGGGGACCTGCTTGTCTCTTAGTAATGTTGATGTCAAGAGGGTGATTTTTTCCCCCACACTAAATTCCTCTTAATTACTTCCTCTGAGATGCTGAGGGTGGCCTTGCTTCCATCCTTCATGACTCACTGTCTCTGTCCGGGCATGTCTGCTTTATAAAATGATGCCTTCCAATTTTAGGCCCATTTTTTTCCCCACAAGTAGTGAATGCTCTGTTAATCTTTAGGAATGATCCTCCCAGGAAGGCTGTAACTTCTATTTTAAGGAAGATTTCAGTCTGGGTGAATGATTTTTATGACTACCGTTAGTACTATTTCTAATCTGCCTTTGTTATCTAAGGTTTGGGAGAAGGTCACAGCAGTTTAAATTCTGGACCACCTTGTCAGAAATCATCTGTCTCAGGAGTTTTAGACTGTCTGCTCATCCTGTTAGAGAACTGCATTACCCCAGGTGTGTTCTGGATTTACAGAAACCCTCATGTTTGATGGTGGAATTTTTGTTGATATTCTGAATACTCAACAGACGATATATTTCTATCCTCTCTATACTTCCAAAAAAAACCCCTACATTTTTCATAATTCCAATATACGCTTTTGCCTAACAGGTGACAATTGAGAAGTTTACTTCTAGAACTTCTGAATATGAAGAAAAAAAAGTGTTTTCATTGTTGTTCCAACAACTAGTAAATAAATCACCATAGATAAAATGAGTTTCAGTTCTGTTAAAGTACTGCCAAAATTACTTTCAATAATATGAAATAATAATAATACTTTCAATAATTCTGAAATCAGAGTTCAAATTGAATCAGGAATCAGTATCATTTTCCCTGAAAAAAAATGCTCATTTTTCATCCAAAGCATGGAAAGGGGAAAGAAAAGTTAAAGAAATCTAAGAAGCTGACATTAAATTTGTTTGAAACAATGATTCTAGATTTGTATAAACATCACAGCTCCTTAAAAATTTTGTCTGATTTCTCCCAGTGTCATCTTATTCAATGTACTGCAGGTCCCTTCCAATGTAGTGCATTTAAAAGAGATCCAGTTAATCTAATAAATTCATAAATAGACTTCTAAAAAACTGGAGTTAATATTTCAATAACATACCAAATATATTCTAGAATGTTTTGTTCACTGTATTACCAAAATAAATATACGCCTATAAAAAAATTGCTCATTTAATGTTCAGCTTTTCTTGTGTAAACTTGAGGAGATTTGAATTATGCTTTAAAGAAATTCATTGAAAACGCAATAACTTTCCTAAAAAATATCAGTTTAAGTCTAAGTCTAATACAAAGCAGAGCAACGTTTCAAATTTAGGAGATTAAATCCACTGGACATCTGAATCTAATCCAGTATGTACATGATTAAAAGGGATACCTAGGAAAAAAAATGAGTAATAATTTATGTACATAAGTTTAGGTACCAAAGTCTGAAAAATTACCTAAAAGTCTTGTAAAAGAAGGGAGAAAAACAACAACAATAAAAAACAAATAGCATGCATCAACTTTGGTTTGGCATGCATCAAAATTTCTGATAGATGACTGTCATAACATAAAGGCATTAGGTCAGAAGCAATTCTTTGCCCCAAGCTGTCCACTACCAAACTGAAAGCCCAGGTGGCAGTTTGAGAACCAGAAAGACTAATTTTTTCCATGTCAAGTGCAGTACAGGTGTCCTCATATGCACTGATCTCAGATGAACAATTGATTTTGAGATGAAAAGGGGGAAGCAACCTCCAGAATAACACAAGATCCTTGTTTACTGCACTTCACAGTAAGCACGTGTAAACACAATTCAAAAAATTACTGTTGAAAAATCAAATAGAATCAATCTTTAAAATGATGTCAGAGGGAAAAAAAAATCTCATGCAGAACTACAGAGGATTTCCTTTGAGTTTTATGTAGTGAAAAGCAGCAACTGCACCTAGCTTCCCTGAAGCATATGTCACCACTGAGGAGAAACCCACATATAATTATTTACCAGAAAATGGCCTCTCTGACATAAACAGGGAAAATTGTTTCATAAATCAATTTTGCACTAACCTTCTAAACAAAAACGCACCACACAGTTGAGATGCAATTACTTTGCCTTGTACATCACAGGATGAGGTGACTTGATAGTCAAGGGAAGGAGAGGTGAGAGTTGCTCTTTGTTCTCCGCACTGAACATGACAATCTATTATCACAGAAATTATAAACATTCACAGTAAATACATCGTCCTCGACCCTCCTGCACAGGCTTGCCTGCAACCCCTCCGAGTAGTATTTTTCACACTAGGGCCAGGATGACAAGCTCAGCACCATCAGGAACCACTGGCTATGATTTGCTTATCCTCTTCCCACTGATCACAACACATTAATAATTTAGGCTCACCCTCTCTGTTGTGTATGTGTTTAATGGACATTTGCATTTGGTTTCCAAAAGGTTCCCGAGTGAGGACCACTCAGGAAGAAGCCCTGATCTTTCACTTTTCAATTATTATATTATTTTTTTCAGATAACATAATAAGCATAAGGACAAAGCAGTGCCTGCTTCTGAAGAAAGTATTTATACTGTCTTACCATTACTGTATTGGAAGTCAAGCTATCGGCTTACAGCAATCACACCATGCGATTTTGAAGGGGTCTCAAATGCTCTTGCTTCTTCATATTTTGTTTAGATGTTTTCATTTTCCGGGAGCATGCTCTAGTCATCACTACTACTTTCGTCCCTTTACCACACTTGTTGTTTTACATCATATGGAAATTTGCTTGGCTTTGTCACTTCATTGTGACAGGGATGGTTTGGCTGAAATTCAAATGAAAGTGAGTTTATTTAAAACCTCATTTTCTTTCATAGTATAGAGTTTTTGAGAAGATGAGCAAGAGCAAGTCCTTTGCTCATATACGGAGCCAACTATGAGCCCCAGCAGGTCTGGAGATGCCTCAGGAAGGGGCTGCTTTTTACCAACATCTTGCTCCAAACAGAAAAGAAAGAAGTTCAAAGGAAGTGTTTTCTTGATGAGAAAACTGTAAAACAATAAATAAAGGATTAGAGAGATGTTGAAAATGAAGATATTAACATGGGAATGAACAGACAGTGTGGACGGAGGAAACTGGTGGGCTTAACAAAGATGGTATCATTTGCATAATATATCAGTTTACAATTTACTGATAATAAACATGGAAATACATGTCTGTGGCAAACCTCATATTTACTTAAAACCTAGCTCATTAAATAGTCAATATCAAATTACTAGCTGTTAACCTAGGTAATGTTAGTGTGGGAGGGGTTACCGTTACAAAAATGCTTGGCTTCTTCCTGACAAATCCAACACCAGTGCACCAACTTCTTTACTTCACTACTAATTTTGGTTTTAAACCTCAAGGCCATAATTTCTTTAGTAGAGTGTTGTGATAAACCCACATCTGATTTTGAATATATAACCTTGTATATGGCTATATCAATTGTAATTTATAATATTAATCTTTTTAACGCTGAAGATAAATTAATAAATACCATTACTAGCATGAAAAAAAGTGAATGACAAGAGCTGAAATATATTGGTTGTGGCCACTTCATCATCTGATGTCAAAGAGAAAAGCACTGAGCTTTTCTCCATAAAGTCATCCTATTCCACTTTTGTCCTTATATATATTATGTGTGCTTTTTTTTTTTTTTTTTTTTTGGCTTGTGATATGCATTCAATTAAGTAATAGCACTCCAGATGTGATAAGTACTCTGCTCTAGTTTTACACCACAGCACAACGTGCCATGTTATTAGCAAACTAGACAATGATCTGATTTATTGTGTACATCACTCTAAATGTGAAAACACTGCTCATAAATCGTATTTCTTGTACATATCACTTAGTCTTTCACTGCTATTACCTGACTTTAAAAACTGCAGCAATTACATAGTGAAAACAACTTGAAAGTTCATGGCATCCTGCTGGAGACAATGCATTGTAATGCATATCCTCAATTCTCTGCAGGATTCAGCAGATTACAAATCTGTCAGGGTAGAGTCTGCAGGGAAACTGTACTTTTCAACTGTCTTTGCTGTATATAATCCACATTGTATGATGCAATAAGATATAAAATTGTCAGATGAGCCTAAAGTTCTTCTCAGTTTACTTAAAATTATATGTGCAAAGACAAGGAGACTAAAAGCTTGTAGAGCTTGTACATTTCTGGAGCTGAAATCATATTGGCAACATGAAGCATCATAAATTTTAAACCATCAGCTGTCATGGCTGATTTTATGCAGGTGCTGAACAATAAGCATTTGTGCTAAAATAACACTGTGCTATATATCAGCCTGGGTAAGTGTTGGTCCACAATTTTAACTAGTCATAGTAAACAGAAATAAATAAACATACAACGTTGTGAACACTCACAAGTAAATACATTTTTAAATAACTATTAATACTCATAAATAAAACCTTAATAATGCTGACTTTAATAAATCAATAAAGAATTTCACATACTCTGGACAGATGGTATTGTCCTACAACACTTCTTCAGAAAGTACACTGACACAACAACATCTTCAAATTTTGGCAAATGCTCATCTTGAGAGAATCATCAGCTTCAGCTATAACTCAGATTCTGCTCCTTTCCCGGCTTCTGTCCACAATCCCTAGCTTAAGGGTTTTTAAAGTAGGATTATCTCTCACCCTGCCTGGAAAACACTCAGACAAACAGTAAAGCCCACAGAGCCATGACCATTACCTTTGGTATCAGGAGAAGAAATGAGCTGCAAAGGGCAGGCCGGGGATAGTAATTTTTGGATCCTGCTGCAGCCAGGATAGCTATGTCTGTCCAAGCCTTTACACCAAATTTTGAAAGTTATCTAGTGGGCTGAAGTGGGGTGGGGCTGCTGAACCTATCCCAAGTATTTCATTCAGAGGACACCAATTTCAATTCAAACAAATAGTCCACGTGGTGTGTGAATTGTTCCCACTGCATGAATAAAATGCTGTGCAGAAATACCCTAGTTCACTTTTTTTGACCTATATGGAGTATTTGACACCATAGAGGTACATGGCTCATTGTAGGACTCATTAGCTTAACAGCACCATTCTGCTTTGGATTGATGCTCCTCGTAAAAATTAAGGCAGCTCCATGCAACCCCACACAGCAGCCCTCACCCCTACATCTCTGAAGATGGGTCAGTTGCAGCCCAAGGCTGTGACAGAGAAAAGATGCCCAAAAGGAGACATTTCATGCTCACATTGTTAGTTAATGTCAAATATATATATATATTAAACCCTGAAATATGGGATCCAGATTATTAAACAGATCATTAGACGCAGCTAGCTTGTCTACATGTGATCAGATCTGAAGAGACAGGTTTGTGTAACACACACAGTATTGTAAGAGTGGGTTGGTTTTAGTGGAATTAACATCTGCTGCTCTTTGAATAAGAGACAGGCAAAAATTACATTAAAGTGGGTATTTTAGTAAAATAAAGGTATGCTCTTTAAAAATGTATTCTTATCTACTGGCAACCATGCTCCAGTTCAGAGGCTCTTCACATTCTTTTTAACAAAACTGAATAACATAACAGACCTGCTCTCTTATGTATTTATAGCCTGACAGATGTAAAACTTTTAATTTGAATGAATTCACATTTGGGCCATTATTTGAGGTTTAGAGGTGCAGAAGCCAAAAGGTGACAACTTCCATTGTACTGCTATTATTCACAGCCCATGCTGAGAAAGTGGCTCCAGAAATGAAGACCTTGGGGCCGCACCTCGTACCTGTCCCTCCGTGAGCTGGTACCCCCTCCTGAAACCTCAGCTTGTCCCATGACTACTACATGAGATTTAACAGTGCAACACTACAACCTGAGAAACGTTGCTTATGTCAAAAGAAATCCTCTAGCCCTCTTGCACCCTCTCCATTTAAATATTTAGCAGTGAGCTGAATACCTGTCAAAATTACTGGGTTTGCAGCCCTTTTATAGCCAGGTCTAGCACCCTCATCCTGGCTGCAGGTCTGGCAGCAGACAGAAGTTCCCATACCCCATCCCATGCTCTTTTGTCAGGTTTAGTGTTTATTGGGCTGATCTAGAACAAACATTTATATTCACTGAGTACTTCTGCATTGTTTTAGATTAAAGAGTTATAAACTCACCCACAATTTAAGAAGTAACCTCTGGTTTCACAGAAGGCAAGGTTTATTTAGTTATTCTTGTAATGGGACCAAGGTTTCGTCTTAATAGTTAAGCCCCAACCATTAGTTAACAGTTGACAGCCAATAAAAAAGGATGATGAGTAAGGCTATTTGGGCGACTTTTTACCCTGATTTATCTCTGGGAATGGGTTTGGAGCCATCAGAAGATTAGTCACCATCTGCAGATCCCCTTCCAGAGACAGCTGTGCTGGTGGTGTGGGTTACTGATCCCAGCCCCACCTCTATGTCCCTCTGTACCTGCTAAGCCAGTCTGCTGGCAAAACAGCTTGTCTAACTGCTTCTGAGTCAGAATGAACCAAGTTAGCAGGTATTTATTATTTCCACTTCTTAAGGTGATTTGGCTCATTTTGGCAGAGGTGGTTTTGGAAGCAACTACACCAGCAGCTTGGCAGCAGGCCTGTAAGAGTTGCCAGACTCGGCAAAGGCAGGACTGCAAGGGGATGCCTGGGGGCAAGGACATCCACAGCTGCCAAGTGTACCTGGGATGGGTGTACATACACCTCCTCACCACACCAGCCTCATTAGGGGAGCACAGCTTGTACTAACTACTTTGCTAGCTATTCAGAGCTGGAAGATCAGTGGTAGCAAAACAAAAAAGGTTAATGTGTCTAACCCTGGCAAGGCAAAAACAGTACTACAGTAAAGAACTTACAATACATAGCATCAAGAAGCATAATAAGTGTTACATTTGTAGGTTTATTCTTCTAACATGCAAGCACAGGGGCTCCTGTATGTGTCTGCAAGCCAAGTAGTTAGCATAAAAAGATTATGTCCTATTTGTACAACAAGAAATGGGCCATTCGTTACTTTCCTATGGCATTACAATTGCCAGCCCTAATTGTCTGTCACTTTTGAGGTAGTAAATTACTGCTTCTTTAGCAAAGATTTAGATCCACTGGCCCTAGCAGCTCCCTTTTAAGCTTTCAACAGTGTACTTAGCCTAAATCATATAATAAAAGTTACGTGGTAACAATGGCATTACATGGCTAGAAGTTTTATAAGAATTCATTTTCTAGAAGGATCTAAAATTCAGCCATGAAAGTGAGCAGCAACAAACAGCTTCTATAGAATAGAGGAGGGCTGGCTGAACTATTGAAAGTCTCTGCTGTTAAACTCCAGGTAACACCTATTGAGCTCCAGCAGGTAGAAAAAATGCATTTGCTTTTGCCAGAGAATTTAACAAGGTAATCCACTCCCCAATGACATGAAATTTAAACTTAAATTGTGAGGGATCCAGGCTCAATACCTCAATAGTGGCAAAACCTTTGACTTCAGCTCAAGCTGAAAAAAGTCAACAATCAGAAAGCAATTGGATGTCGATCCCAACTCTCTTCTCCCGCAAGCATGAGTTGGAATGCCAGAAAATATTTCAACCACAAGGGCAGGAAAATTTGTTTAAAACAAAGGAAAACCAACTAATAAGACAATCATGGTTGGTTGTGCTAGAAGGGAATGTGACAATCCAGAAGGCCCCTCTCAGCCCAATTTTTATCTGTGCAGCCATTTTTATCTGTGCCATGTATCTCAGCCATTTATATCTGTGCAGGCTTAAACTTACCTTGAGTCTGTGAGCAGACTGCAAAAGCAAGTGCATACAGTTTTCCAAGATGAAGGCCAACAGGTTTGATTTTGCTCCATTGAATGCCACCAGCAGATTTTCACAGACTTGAAGAGGAGGAAGGGAGCCCTAAGTTACTAAAACAAACGATCATTGAAATACTTGCAGAAGACCAAAAAAACAGTTCATATTTTTCAAGAAAGCAACTAAAATAGACAGAAATAGACAAAAAATTACCAGTAGCTTTGCTAATATTTGTTTCTTTGTTCAAATATGGATGCATCAGTGTCTAGAAACATTTTCAAAAGCACGTAAGTGATTCAGGAACTTAAGATCATTATGAGCAAACTTTTTAATCTAAATCAATTCACAAAAAAATCTGTGAATGTTTAAATGGATGGATGGACAGATGGCCGAATGGGTTTCTTTTCTGTATGACTTGCCTGCAGCTTCTCCCTCTGTTAACTGCCTTTTTTATTCACACTTTTTTTGGAATTAAAAAAAGAAAAAAAAAAAAAAGGCAAAAAAAAGCAGTACTCAGACATGCAGCCCATTTCAAAGCTCCAGTGGGTAGCAAGGAAATACTTTAGAGATCAGGTGAAATGAATTCAAGATGAATGAAAATGGTCTTTGGTTCTGCTCTGCTACCTTTTACTGAAGAATCACTGCAGAGACGTGAATCATCTCCATCCACACTGTGCTTCATTTCTTGCAGGCATTTTTCACAGATCCCTCCTGCTTCTTCTCTCTCCTGGTGTCAGACACTATGATTTTCCACTGGTCACTGTGGCATTAAGGGTTTTATTATCATTAGAACATGTGCAAGAGAAAGGGAGCCTGTTGGAAAATAATAATAATAACAACAACAACAATAATAATAATGATATATACTTTGTAACAGGAAGTAACAATTAGGTAATGAAGTCAGGGAAAAAATGGGAAAGCCCAGCTTTATTCACTTGGATTACAGAAAAAAAAAAATAAAAAAAAATCCTTCAACCAACAAAATCTCTGCTTATGGTAAACTGAGAATACAATTACATTCAGGCTACTGGGCTCTTTGTCTTTTCAGGGAGAAATCTTCTTCCCAGATAGAATGAACAACAAAGTAGAAAATAAGGTAAAAACAATATTTTATGAAACCATTAATAATAAAACATAATTATAAAAGACACTAATAGAAACTGTTTTTCAGAGAAGACAAATATCAACATGATAAAATACTGTTTTTATAAACAATATGAAACTTCGGCTCACCTCTCCTAGTTACCACCTTAAAATAAATAAAAATCGTGTCTTGAATATAATAACTGTGATTCCATTTAGAAAATCTAAATTACAGTTTTTCATAGAATTTCAGAAACCTATGAGTGTTCTCTGCATTCTTAAATTTAATTCCTTACTTCGGGGACAGTAACCAATTTCTGTCTTTATGATAAAATAGATGGCAGAAAATAAGAGGAATGTATTTAAGAAATATGCCTATTTTGAAGTTATGTATTTTAAAAAATAATGTTGTCTTCTTCATTAATATATAATAGCACAGATGATCCCTTATATGATACTAAAATTATTAAATTTTAAATACTATTTTTTTACTGTAATAGTATGCTGAGAAAATCTACCATTAACTGTTAAAGCCAGTTTCCAATCTGTCAGTTTCTAATCTGTCCAATCTATTGATTTTGCAGTACAGAAAAAAAAAGAGAATCAAAATCAAATTTAAAGATAACCCCTTTTCTTTTCTACACTCTGTAGTTAACATAAACACTTTTAGAAATGCCTCTGAAGTCTTTTAGACTCTCCAAAGAGCCAAACAAGGGCCTGACTGAGAGCAATAGGTAAAACTGGCAAAAAAAGAAAAGCATGCCGTTATTTCTAAGACATCTTTATTTTGAATTTTGTTGGACAACAATACTTGGTTTAGGGATGATGTTGGGTACTGTTCCAACAAACATAATCACAGTATGTATGGGACTTTCTGATACTGTTTAACATGTTTTTATAATGTTTCAAGAAAGCATTAGATGAAAAGGGGTGGTGTTGAAGTGTTGTTAGTAAAGTGGACAATGTTTTCAGGGCAATTAATTATTGTTGTGAACTATTTTATGTGTGTTTTCTGAAAGATATTCTCTATACAATTATCCACAAAATTACTCCAAGTAGACATGAAAAAAAAAAAAAAAAAAAAAGTTTCATAGAGAGAGGTTTTATCACCCATGCTCTGGGCTCTTTGATAAGTGTGAATGACCCAAGGATTTAGTTTATTCCTTCCATAAATTAGATGAGGACAACCTTTCATTGTATAATTCCAAGGGATCTCTAAAAGCAAAGTTGCACTGGAAGTCAATTGCTAAATTGTTAGACTGATCCTTGACATACTTTGTGCACAGGCCTGACTTAAGACTTAGGAACAGCTAAGAAAATTTCCAAAGACATTTTTGAAGGAGCCTCTGTTTCTGAGCATGAGAGCTTTTCTTTTTTTTTTTTTTCTTTTTTTTTTCTTTTTTTTTTTTTTTAATCAGCATGTACATAGACTTGTAAGATATGATATGCCTGATGCTCACAGCACCAAAGAGCAGTTCCAGGCATGTCCCTTTTCCTACCAGACACGTGGCCAGAGGTTCCCACACACCACAGCCAAGATCTCCCTTGTATCTGTACATCTTTTCTGGTAGAACGCTGTGCTGTTCCTCTCAATAACTCACTCTTCTCTTCTCGGGGCTACAGGAACTACCGTTGAAGGCCACAACTCTGGGTTCTGCTGTGAAGACAGATCTTAGCCTTTTGTTCAGCCTATTGTTCCTATTTTAGGTAATTTGCAAATTATTTCCTAACAGGAAAAGCAGAAGATGGAGACTACAACACATGGCACGTGTATATCCACTTTCAGTCCCCAGGACCCCCTTTGCAAATGAGATCTTGTACTTTATAGAGCTTTGTTTTCCCAGTAGTAAACTATTTAAATGAATAACCACATTTAAGCTACTCCTGGGGAAGAGCCAATTTAAGAAAAGCCATCCAGGAATTCACTGCAAATGAGATGCTGCCTCTCCAAAGACTCTGTTCCTTACCATCACAATGACAGGACTGGGAATGGCTTCTAAGAGAGAATACCAGAAAGCTGGGAATTTGTCCATTATAACTTAAAATTAAGATGGTTTGAATGACATAAGCAAAAAGGGGAGTCCCACCCCCTCGCCCTCCCCAAACTTAAAAATAAACACATAAATATATTTCACAGCAAATAAAAACAAGTGACTCTGTTTTAAGTACTGACAACAGTGAAATAGTTAAAAAGTTATATTTTATAGAGTCTTTCCTTAGAAAATGGAACTAAATTATTAGGGTTCAATTCTTTGGAGCAATTAGCTATAAGAGATTCTTATGAACTTCTGTACTGAATAACAAGATTCTTTTTTTTTATTTTTTCATTTTCATCATAACAGTTGTTTTAATACTCTTATTATCATTATGTATTATATTGATGTCAGTGATAAAGCTGCTATTTGTTTGGTACGTAGAGTACTGGAATGTCAGCTTTGAGATATAGTTTGCATCTACAGTAGCATTTATTCATGGCTGATCTCCAGATATTGAAGCTTATACTGCATGACAAAAATGAAGCCTAGCATTCACAAAAAAAATCTAAAAAGCACTAAGTAGTCTTGTCAGGATCCATCCATTCAGCTTCTTACCTGTTTGAATTGCTACAATGCAGAGGAAACAGCTGCTTAACAGAATCCTAAAAATAGTTTGAAGTAGTAACTTGGATTTGGATTTTGTTGTTGTTGTTGTTCATTTGTTTGTTTGTTTTATCTTGGGAGAACAAATGTAATTATTGTGGTGCACTATTTAGAATCAATCAATCCATATCAATGCACAAAAAAGTCTATCTCAGTGGTCACATGATATAGACTTACACTTGCAAAATCCATCTTCAATGGGTCTAGCGTATAAAATAAGCTGATGCATAAGTATCTTTTAGGGACTTGGGGAAAATACTCTGTTAAGTGCTGGTTTTTATCATAATCTCTTTAGGTCTTCTCCATTCAGTTCAGCTTCCTCTTGCTAACTGCATACAAGTGTACATTATACAAGAAATGAAAACACAATCTACTGCAGTGGTGAGATGCCTTAAATTAGTCCAATGGTTAAACTTTCTGGTAAGGTTGTTCTAAATTCAAAAGCCAGCCACAATGAATATGTTTATTTTTGATGGATTCAGTAGTCATTACCACCGCATTCATCAATTGGAGGCATGTCAAGGGCACTGAAGTATATTAATTGCAACAGGTTAAATCAGCAGTCATCTATAGAATTATTCCTTTTCATTTTCTTTCTTGAACTAGTTGGCCTTGATACCTTTGATTAAATCACTTGAATGATATTTTATTGGTACTTTTAATTTATGCCACTATACTGCTAACATCCATCCATAAATGATCAGGGTTAATTTCCATCGGTGGACATTTGAGAAAAATTCATTTATTCTTTACTGTTTGCTCTTCAACAAGTGAAGGTGCTTCTACATCATTTTGCTAACCCTGGAATTTTGCCAGCCTCACTAGAATTTTCAACACCATTCACATGATGAAGAGTTGGGTGTAATGCGTAAATGTATGCCTAACTGGCTACAATCCGTGCAGGAGATCCATTGTGGTAAAAAAAAAAAAAAAAAAAAAAAAAGGGGGGTCTTTTGTTTCTGCACTTTCAAGTTGTTGATTACAGATCTCTTATCCACCAATCTGTAACCTCACTTGGTACAAGCAGAATCTAAAATAGTAGAGCTTCTCCTTGACAGGGAAGCTCTATATAACATTTTACTTCCCTGAGCAACCACTGGCCTTCTGACCCTATTGCCAGGAAGAAATATTAATCATAGCACCAAGGTAGAAGTCAAATCTTAAATAGTACCATAAACAGTTTTACACAAATCAAAGCCTTCGCCTCCATCTTTTTGAACCTATTGAAAGTGTTAAGTAACATGTTTTCAGAACATATTTTCCATTTGATTGTGGTGGAAATTTTGGGAAAGTTGCTCTACCATTGCATATAATTTGGTCTTTGATAGAACACATTTTTACATCTAGAGCAGAGTGCATGTCTGTTGGTTATACCATGATAGTTAGCTAAGGATTCACCAGCTTGGCCATAGTCAAGAGGCAAGAGCCATCTTATAATTTAAAAAAAAAAAAAATTGATGTTGCCATTTGACTGACCTTTCTTGTGTTCTTAATGTCACACAAGTCAGTGAACTGAAGAGCTAAATCCAAAACTGTTCTAAGAGCACTATACATGCACTTCCCTCAACTTGGTTTTCTTGCTGTCGAGCATGACGAATTACTAGAGCACTCTGAAGTTTAGTGATGCAAAGCAGTCACTTGGATTCACTTCCAAATTCAAATGAACCACATTCTTCTCTAGATCTTGATAACACTTTTATGAAATTATTAAATGATTTTCCTTCTGGTTTCTCTGAAATAAAGGTGAAACCAATTCAGAAATGCACTTTGGTGCACTATGCTAAAGTCATTCAGCCTCTCCTGCCAATTACCAAGAAGAAAGCTTATAAAGACCTTCTATGTCAGTTTTATTACAATGACAGCTTATTCTTTGTCAGATATAGTAATTGCAGGTACAGCTCTGCAGATAGATATAGACTACTAGAAACAACCCTTGTGCATGCAACTTCCTAGCCCCACACAAACTAGCACGATACAGAAAATGTCAGGCTAACAGTCAGTACCATGTTATACTAAGACTAGAAAATCTTGTGTAGAAACCCTCCCTTTTTCAGTGGTAGTTTCTTCCAAAATATCATTTCCAAGAATAAAACCAATATGACTAAGAAATTAAATACTCAGCTACTATTTTATCAGGACATGACAGCCAGATACTGATTTAAACTACACAAAACCCTAGAACTGAATTCTCACTCTGAAATATTTTTGCTGACAATTCTTCTGATTCAGACATTTTAAGAGTTCAACAGTCTGAAAACTGCTTCATTTCAACAGACAGCTCTAAGACGGGATACCTGAAAAAACATGATCAAACATTCTGACTATCTGACAGGAATCTGTTCTTTTGTCAGTTCAGAGAACTGTATGTAAGTCCAGGCTAAAGTTTCAATCACCAGAGTTGCAGAAGGCTTTATACAAAGCTTTAGGCTATGTTTTCCAAAAGTGGTCATCCACCAGGACTTTCTTTGCATGTTTCTTTCACTACGGGACCTTTAGGTCTTATATCCTGCCAGATATACAGGTGTGTTAAACTTTCACTGGTTCAGCGATGCCAAGGGAATAAACACTGCAACTATAATTTCATTCAAGGTGATAGAATGATAGACTAATTCAAGTTTGAAGGGACCTCAGGGGTCTCTCAGTCCAATCTACTGCTCAAAGCAGGGTCAGCTATATGATCAGACTAGGTTCTTCCAGTACTGAATATCTCCAGACGGAGACTGTCTCTAGCAGTCTCTCTGGACAACTTGATCCAGTGTTGAACTGTCCTCATGGTGGAAAATGTTATGCCTTACACCCAGTCATATACTGCTTTTTTTAGCACATGCATATTTGCTGCAGGTGAGTGGGATAAACAAGTTCTCATCATGAAGTTAACCAAAATAAATTTATTGAACAGAATCGATGATTAAGAAGAGATGGCAGTCAAGTGCACTATTATAGTTAACCAGTAGTCAAACCCTCTACTACTACTACATGCTAATAATTAAGCTAGCTCAATGTATATAAAGTGTCACTTAAGCTCAATATAAAGAAATGCTGCATGCAGATAGAAACATGACTTACCTTGCTGTGAACATCAGATGCAGGGTAAGGGATCTCTGAACCTGTAGGAGTAACCCTGAGAGGTGTCCCTGCGCAAGGGGAGATCACTGCAGTGTAGTCCAGTGCCATACACGAGACCTCAAGGCTCTGGTGGCTGCAAGTATTTATACTAAAGTTGTTGACTTGTAGTTACATTTCCTTTCAGAGTCACAAAGAAAGTACTGTTTTTCTCCCTTTCTCTTATCGCTAGCGTCACTAATATACCACTTCTGCACAGGAACTCATGTTCTAAGGCAATGCAATTTACAATGTCCATGCCTCTAATTAGGCCTGAATAGCAGCAATGCCTGAAGCAGACTACTGCTATCATGAAATGGGGTGTATGTGGTGCACGCGTGTGTGCATCCATCACACCACTGTATGTCATGATCCTGCCATGCACCATGATGAAGAACTTGGCTCCTACTTCTTGGAATCTCAAATATATTGGAAGGCTTCTATCAAGTATTTCCTTCCAAAGCCTTTCCTTTCTCCAGGCTAAACAAGTCCACTTCCCTCATCCTGTCCTTACAGGACAAGTGCACCCATCCCCTAGCTCCCTAAGTGGGTGCTGTGTTAAACTAAATCTATTTCATCCTTATTTTCCTGTTCTGGGGGCACAAAAGCTGGATACAATATTCTAGATGCGATCTAATGAGTGCCAAGTAAATAAAGTTAATCGTTAATCACTTCTGTCTATCCTAATGGCTACAGTCCTGTTAATATGGACCAGGATGCCACTGACCTTATTTGTTCAGCTTGTGGCCCACCAGGACCCTCAGGTCTCTTTTACCGGAGCTGTTCCCCAGCCAGCACTCTGCAGCCTGTGCTGTTTCAAGGGGTTCTTCCTTTCCAGGTACAGGGCTTCAAAGTTGTCCTCATTGAACTTCAAAAGGTTCTTGTCAGTAAGGTAAATGAAAGATTTACTAAAATTATAACTGGCGAATACCAAACTGGTACCAACCCAATCCCAACAGGACAGAAGATAAATGTAGTTTCTATTTTCCTTTCTTTCTAGTTAAGCCCTTTCTAATTTTATCTGTTCTTACAGTTTTCACAATCAATTTAAATTATAATTTCTTAATTTTGCAAAATAAATTTAAAAAAATGAGAATCAAGCAGCTATTTTCCAAAATAATACTATATTTAAAATAAAATCAATTCCTTATATGTAAACTTGTTACCATCTTTTGTGAACTTATGCAAAGTTTCCTTGTATAAGGAAGGAAAAATGAGTGGGACCCAACTCATAATACACAAAGAAAAGCAACACTAAAAATGTCACCGTTCTTATAATGAAGTAATTTAAATAATTCCAGTAAGGAAAACAAATATTCAGAAACTTTACCTTTATTTTCAATTCTACTGTAGCTGTTTAAAAAAAAAAAAAAAAAAAAAAAAAAAAAAAAAGGCTAGGCTGAAACATAAGGCAATCAAACTATTGCTAAAAATTTCCATCAGAAATTTGTATTTTCAAGAGTTTGTGGCTTTAGTAAAACCATTTCATATATATTTCTGCTTCAGGCTGCATTTATTTGCCCATACTTGGGTATTTGATCTTGAATTTGAGTTCTTCAGAGGGGCTGGGGAAGACAGGGAACAAGGGTAGTTCAGTCAAAAGCATTAGTCAGGTATTTTGTTACAGTTAAGGAACTTCTGTTAAACAGTAATTACAATACAGTGAAATAGGAATAATCCTGATCATTGCATGAAATAATCTTATTACTTCTTCTCTTTTGTCCTCTAACCCAGGACAACAATAAGTTAAAATATATATATATATTATGCATAAAATTGTAACCATTTTAAGAAGAGTCAGTAAGATGTTGTGTCTCCAACATAATCTTCTAATAGAGCACTTCCTTAAGGTATCAAAGAGGTTTGCATGCTCTCAGGAAGAAGAGAAACAGGAGCCCGTATGTTAGTCTAGGTGAGAAGTGACTGATACATACTAGACAGAAAAGATACAGCTATTCCCCTCCTGTTTGAAATATGGTATCCATCACCTTCTGACCATCACCTTTTGAAAGCTTCTGCACTAACTACACTTTCAGGAGAGAATTCAAGACTCAGAATTTCAAACATCTATTATGGCCTTAGGTTTTCCCAGTACTCACCATACTGGCCAGTATGGAACATCTCAAGCCCAGGTCAGAAAGCAGCGACCTTGACTCTGCATCCTCATTGCTAACCAAGACAACCAAGAGAAGCTATGTGATGGAAGAGATGCACAGAAGTCACTAAGTTTTCGTAGCATCGCATTTGACCCAAATACCAAGTGGTAGATACCTCAAATTTGATAAAAAAATATCAAAAAAAACTTCAGTCAAAAAATGTACCTCTATTCCCTGTTATTAAAACATAACACCAACTTCTCACACATGAAAATACATGAAATTCCATTGTTGTTTGAAAGATGCATGAAATACAACAGTGATAAACACTGCTGAAGAGACCCAGTGAAGTTAGTAATTCCCTCTCCTTAAGAAGACTTGGCTAGCCAGCAGTGAGAGAGGCCTGGTGATACATAACAACTAAAACAGGGAGAAAAATCAGTTCTGTATAGCTACTTTACTTCAGGACTGGTGCTGCTCACTGAGTGGGAAAGTGCCCGTGGAAAAAAAAAAAAAAAAAATGACCATGGCTGTGTAATTAAATACTCTTATCAGGATAGATATGCATGCAGGAACTGAGTTAAAATTGCACAGGCAACCTTAATTATGATTTTTCCTGACTTTGCAATCTTAATCATGTTCTTTTAGTCTAGTTCTGTATTTGTAATTTTAATGTCATTTGGCAGTGGCACTATGAAAAAACAGTCACCAAGCTTCAATAATGAACTTGACCTCAGCAGAAAAAAGAAACATAAGGCAACATATTTAGGACAATTTATTTATTTATTTATTTATTTTTGCTTTTCATAGATATATGCCTAAATGAAGTAACACTGATTACAAAGAATAATACAAAGTATTAATTTATAATATTTTTTTTAAAAAAAAAAACATCAACCCCTACCAGACCTTCTCAGTGAATTGTTTCTTTTCAAAATACCCTTCTGTTTGCTTATCTATTCTACTCAGATATAATGTTTCTGGTTTTGTAATTTATTCATTCTCAGTTCTGCATTATAGACATAGACATTTTGATAAAAACATATTTTTTTTTAAAAAAAAAAGAACTAGTGAAATAAAAACATGCTGTTTTTATAAGCCCGCAGAGGGCTTATTTCCCAAACCTAACTTAAATTATTTGCCATGTATAGCTGCTCTTTCAGCACAGCATAATCTCAATCCTGATTGAAATTCCCACCTATCTGATTCCTGTCCCAGTGCTAACATTGTTAATGGACATTTCTGAAACACACCTCACCATCTTGAATTGAGTCATCGAGTATCAGCGAGGGGTAGTAACCACACTCCCTCATATGCAGTGATAGTTGAAATATTGGAGAGAACAAATCTTCCCACTTAGTTTCTCATGAGAATCCAGAGATGAACATGAACACAAACCAATGGTTTTGGGTACAAAAAAGCATGGTGAGGTCTGAGCAGAAGCTATGCTACGTGACCATGAAAACAGCCTGCAAATGGAGAGCAGGTTGCAGCAGTTTGAACATGGAAGCAGGAAACATGGAGATTTACCAGGGGGCATCAGAAAAGAAGAATGCCCATGAGCTCAGGACTGGAAGCAAAGATGACTCGGCTTTCCTGAAATAGGATTATTATTTTTTTTTCTGCTCTGCTCAGGAAACTGTGTGTATCCTTTGTAAACTGGACTGAAAAGACACAACTAACTTTGTACAATCATTGCTGCTCTTAATGGGAACAGGACAAGGCAATGGTATTGCAGCATGATTTCAGATCAATGTAAAACACCTGAATTTACAACTTGCAATTATTTCCTTGCTTTGGTATTAGTTTATATATATTATACCGGAATTTGATGAAGGATTGGGAATTTTGTGATTGGCTTCTGGATGGACAACAGTTTCTGTAGAAACATGTTAAATACTGAAGGGCACTAACAGTTATCTGCTGATGGTGAGCAGATCTGCAAACAGCTCTAGAAAGTACCTGAGCTTAGACCAAAGGCAGATAAATCTTAACAAAATATATGATCTTGTAGCAGGAATCCATCCTCAGGCATCATCTGAATCGTACTGAAAGGTTTCCAAAGGTTTCACTGAACAATGAATGGGGGAGTTCCTCAGTTTTTGCCATTAGCACCAGCAGAGAAAAAGTGCAGGACATTTTCAGCATGGCCCTTAGCTGGGAATCCAGTCCAACTAGAATTTGTCCCAAGTCTATTTTCAAGTGATGTTCTGATCATGTGCAAAAAGCACGTCCCCTCTGGCTGCTCCTTAATTTGGGCATAAAGCCTCTGGGAGCGGGATGGAAATTTGTTTCAACTTGAACGGCTGACTTCATAGAGGAATAAATTATTCAAATTAATTATGCTTTGTATTTTGTTGGTTTCCCCCCTTTGTGAATTAACCAGAAGCAGAGTACAGTTTTTATGATTTCATATAAATCACAAATGTATTCATTATTCACTGAGCAATTTCTATAAATCAGCCTTTAGCCCATATAGTTTGATCCTGGGGAAGTAAAAAAAAAAAAAAAAAAAAGTGTTTACAAAATGTGCACATTTATTACTTTTCATTGGCTGCATTTCTCAGGCTGTATTTCTTTTTCTGTTGCTTGAAAGGTTAACCTTAATAGTACACTTTTACATTTGTAAGAGCTGAAATTCTGACTTACATGTGTTTAACATTTGGTCTTTCTATGAAAATTCTACCAGTAAAGCCTTTTGCAAAAAGGAAGAAAAGGAAGATGTACAAAGTAGATGGCGGTGGTGGGGACAACATACAAACTTCAACCACAAGTAAATATTTTAAATAATTTTTATGCTATTCACCCACACTCTATTATTGGTAAGAGGGCAGAGCCCCATTGTGTCAGCTACTGATAGCAGCCAAGCACAGCTTGTCAAAGACATCCTGGGAAGTTTTGATACAATATTAAATCAGCACTAGTTAAATAATACAAGTAATGACTTAAAAAGGGCATACTTCTCAAAATGTAGATTCACTTTTTAAAATAAAAAATAAATATTTTAATCAGTATAAAATTTGAAAGAACTTAAGAAAGATCAGCTGAAGAGCAGTTCAGTGTGCCTGAACCAACAACGTGGGGGTTGCTGTCTAGCCTGTTTTGTGCCCAACCAGCTTACAGGCTGCTTTCATTGGAAAGATACAGAAAAGAGGTTTGGGAGAGTGTCAAGAAGCTTCTGTCAAAAAATATCTCATCCTGTATGAACAACTCATATACCAAAGCGTGTGTACTTACCACCTGTACCAGAATTAAAGGCACAAGTCCATACCTGCCTGGCACCCAGCTGAGAGCTGTCAGCATTGCTTTTAAAGAGTCCCAAAAACTAGCAAAACTGGGTAGGTTGGACCACCATGGAGAATACGTACACAATAGAAGTGTGGAGTGTGCTTTAGGATGCTGCCATGGCAAAGTTCAACCAGCCAGCCCCTCTGCCACACTTTTATGACTATACATTAGTGAGGTGGATCATGCTTTCTGGGTCAAATTCTTTCAATCCATATATTTAGATATTCTCCCTCTCACTCCCTCCCCCCTCCCCCCCCAATAAATAAATAAATAAATAAATAAATAAATAAATCTCTAGTTAATGCATCTGGTGGACATTAGTCAAGACATTGTTCCTACCATGCATCTGCTATTTTGGTATTTCTTAGCTGTGGTCTTCCCTTTCTATGTATCTCCTATAATGCAGTATCCTATTCCTTCTGATGACAATGATCCTTCTTGTCTCTCTGTTTTCACAGACTTTGTTTTTAGACAGTTTATTACATGGCATTATGACTCACACCATTCTTTCCAATGCTTAACTTGATTATGTATCAGCAAGATTAAACAGCTGTATAAACACCTCATCCTTTAAAGCTGTGTATTATCTTTATTTATTCCTATTTGATTTATGAACTGGAATTACTTCAGCTGAGTACTCTGGAACAGGCTGTCTACCTACTCTGAGTCAAATTTCAAACAGATCTACACCAGTCTGCTCTTCTGGCACATGACACTATTCAGGTATAAAGACTTGTACTTTTTATTGCCTTTCTATCTCACAAATTAAGCACTCGCCCAGTCTTTTATATCACATAGCTATCCTTGCTCATTATCTAACTATGTGCATTAAAAAGCATTTCTTATATGAAATAAAAACACGTTATTCTGACACTGTGGTTACTGTCTCCTAGCAACAGAACTTCTTAATAAGGCACTTGTTATTTCAGGGGTCTGTGTCATGAATACCTTAAATACCCTTAATTTTCTGTATAGGTTCCCAAAATTAATCAATCCTTATCCTTATGAGTTTGATGACCTATGAAAATGGTGTTTTATTACCACAATATGACAATAACTCAATCTCTAAAATACGATACTTTTAAATCTCTTTGTACTAATGTTTCATTTCAACATCGCATTTAAATTAAGTGGAAGAAAGTTCTTTTCTCACATAACCAGGATTTTCTGCCTAGCCAGTTTTATGCCCATGAGTGCAGGTCCTCTCATAAGCACACTTGTAAACTACTACAGTAGATCACAAATAAAAAAATCGTAATAAGAAAAGAGAGATTCAAGCTGTACAAGTTCTTCTCATATAAAAGCAATGATCTTTTTGGCTTTGGTCAAAACATAAAAAGTGGATGTTTAAAGGTCAGTGCTAGTAGAAGAGAAAGCACAAATCTGAGAAAATAATGGGGAAGCCCCTATTGAAAATACTTAATAGTTTGTTTTACATTCACAAGACACCTTAGACTTGCTATTATCTAGGTAATAAAACACAGTATAATTGATATCTGATGGATGATTTATTTCTTGTAAAATTTTTACTTCTTGTCTATCTTATGAAATTATATGTTCACAGGGTAATTCAGGAAATCATGCAGAAATAAGTGCAATTTTATTTCTCCAGACAAATCATTCATTTGTGAGAAATGTGTTTGGAAAGATAATGAAAGTATTTCTTACTTCCACAATTTTGAAATAGGTCAAGGTGTTCTAATGATCATATTGTTGGTGACAATGTATTGCACTTGTAGTTTGCAAAAGACTGAAGATGCATCTTAAAGTTATTTATTTCATTAATGTACCCAATTGCAATGTCAATTTGCAAGTTGTCATTAATACACCAAGGAGGAGGACTGAAAGTATGTCTTCACAGATGGACCTAAGCAATAACGTGCTGAATGAGGCACCTGAAGAGAAGCAACAAGCAGCTGAAGGAAAGAACTAATCTACTGGCCAGTTCAAAATGCACAGACACACAATAAGGTTATGAAAGCATTCTTGTGGAGATAATGTTCACTGTGCTAATGAACAAGCAGGAGAGTTTTCTGCCTTCCAGAAATGAAAGTGTAAAGGTGAGAAAGAGCAATTCCTCTGGCAATGAGCCTCTGTCGGCACCTCTGTTGTCTTACCAACCTGCATTCCACTGATCCTGGAAGAACTTAGGGCTATTTAAGGAAATTAATATCTGGAAAATCATTTAATATATGTCCCTTTCTCTCAAAAAGAAGGAATTTGCTAAATCTGTAAGGCAATCTGTGGTTGAGCTAAAATGTTGGTGGGGTACCAAGAGGTAGGTTTTGCTTCAGTTGTCCTCTGTCTTTGTAAAACCTCACTCTCTGAGGGAATAAACATGGTCAGGTAACCAGAAGGTTGGTCATTCAGTAGAATAATTATGGCATAAACACTCTGCTATGTAAGCTAGTCTCAAACATAATCATAATAAACCTATGAAGGAACATACCTAAACAAAAAAAAAAATGCCCATCCATGAATACTACCTACCTACGTAACAGGCCAGAAGAATTGAAGTTATTCATGTATAGAAAAAAAAAAGTATGGGAAAAAACTGAAAAGGTATGGGAAAAACTACTGAAACCCAGTGGAATGGATCATAATTGAATCTTTGTAAGCTCAATCAAATTGAAGCTTATCAGTGACATGGTACATCACTGTGTCTACATTAACTTTTCAGTAGATAATTTAGAATATGAGAAGTTTGACTCACAAAACCAAAGATGGGATACTGGAGAACATCCACTCCACTTCTTCCAAATAGCAGGTATCACTAGAAAACAGGCAAAAATTTCCTTTAATAGCTGTCAATGATGTGCAAGAGGGTCAAAATGCACTTGTATATCTAACATCAATCTGGAAAACATTCAGTATTTATAGCTTTCAAAAATAGTACACAACAATTTATTTAGTGAGCATGCTCAGCATCCAATGGAGGTAACTCAATACTGAGCCTCACAGACCAAAGAAGAGTTAATCACTGTCTTTAAAATGTAGTGGCTGCCTTGTAAAATAGGTATTACATTGCATTTATGTTGTTTAACCAGTATATGGCACACCAAACAATAAAGAATGTGATAAGAACATTTCGATGAGCCAGTTTCTGAAAAATTTAAGCAGGTATCACAATAAGTGTATATTGGGAATACAGAAATTAGAGAAGTATTAGTGAAAACTGATAGCAAGTCACATACAAATTACTAGGTGCCCCAGAATAGATAATGTTGTAGACATGACTTTTTGAAACAATTTGGAAATTATTAATATATCTTTTGAAAAACTAGATGATTTCTACCCAATTACAGAAATATAAATTTGGATACACAGTTGAGATTGTATAAATTATATAAAAAAAAGAAAAAAGAAAAAAAAAGTAAAAAAAGTGCCATCGATAAGGATTTAGAGTCTAACTTTCTTGATATGGCTCCTGAAATATCTAAATAGACCATTCACCAACAGAGACCATCAACTAAGAAACAGATGCCAAAAATTAAAACAACTTTTGTCAACAAGTTCCATAGTAGCCAGGTCTTGTAAAATGAACCATTAGCATTTTTTGACAGTATATGAGTTTGGATGTTAAAAACATTTCTTTTGATGAAGTACTTGGATTTTAAAATAAATAAGTAAATAAATCTGACTTGGTACTATGACATCTTGATTTGGTAATCTTACTGTTTTAAAAATGGCAGTATCTTACTGTTTTAAAAATGGCAGTACACAGAAGCATCAACATGCTATAAATATTCAAAACTACTTTACCTGCACATCTGAAAATAAAGTGACTGGGAAAATATTAATTAATTAGGCAACTAAGTAGTGAGATTCCTCAAAGATCATTTTTGGTCTAATTCTCATCAATATTTTTAATTGATGATCTGGGGATATTTCTGATGAATGAGAACAGAAAATCCTTAGTGGTTAAGTGTTTTAGTTGACAAAGATTCATGGAACAGTGAGTAATGAGGGAGCTGGTTACTGATACAAATAATCTGAATCACTTCGATAAACAGTCCCAACATTAGAAAACGCCTCTAATAGGTCCTGACACAAAAAATACCTCTATGAAGCAACAACACAGTTTGCACTCACAAGACAGGTTTTTCTCAGTTTGCTACTTTTACTGAGCAGAAAACAGCAGAAAACTTACAGCGCTTTTTTGCCTCATTTTAAAAATGAGCTGCCTATAAAGAATTTACATTTAGAGACGAAACAACATTCAGTGACTTAAATCTGAAGGGAGAGGATGATAATTTAACAGCTCCTGTAACAATGCAGTTGAATGAGTGTGGAGGTTTCACCCTTATTCATGGCTGAACTCCACCACAACTGCTCTCTCACTCCCTGTCCTCAAAGTAAAGGGGAAAAATATGATGGAAAGGGGCTCAAGGGTTGAGATAAGGACTGTAAGATCACTCAACAATTATTGTCACAGGCAAAACTGAGTCAGCATAGGGAGATTAATGTAATTTATTGCCTGTTACTAACAGAACAGTATAACTAGAACAGTAAAAAACTAAAATCAAACTAAAAACACCTTCCCCCCCATCCACCCTTTTCTATCTCCTTCCCACCCCAGCCCCCTTCCCTGAGCGTAGTGGGTTTATGTGGTAAGGTTTTGGTAGTAGGGGACCTGCAGGGGTTGCTTCTGTGAGAAGAATCCAGAAGCTGCCCCATGTTAGGTAAGGGCACCACTGCTGGTCAGAGCCGGGCCAATAAGTGATATTGTTTGCGCCTCTATGAGAGCATATTTAAGACAGGATAAAATAAAATAAAATAAAATAAAATAAAATAAAATAAAATAAAATAAAATAAAATAAACTGCCACACAGCAGCTGGGAGAGTGGAGTGAGAAATGCAAGAGAAACAGCCCTGCAAACACTGAGGTCAGTGCTCCAGGCACACAGCAAAAGTTCCCCTGTGGCCTGTGGAGAGGCCCCTGGTGGAGCAGGCTGTCTCCCCGCAGCCCATGGGTCCCACATGGAGCAGATCTCCACGCTGCAGCCCGTGGAGGAGCCCCCAGTGGAGCAGGTGGATGTGGCCTGGAGGAGGCTGCGGCCCATGGAGAGCCCCCGCAGAAGCAGGCCCTGGGCCAGAGCTGCAGCCCATGGAGAGGAGCCCACACAGGAGCAGGGGGCCTGGGGGGAGGTGCTGGCCATGGGGGACCCGTGCTGGACCAGTTTGCTCCTGGGGGATGGACCCCGTGGTACACAGCCATGTGGGAACAGTTCTTGAAGAGCTGCTGCCTGTGGGCAGCCCCTTCAGGATCAGTTTGGGAAGGACGGCATCCCGTGGGAGGGACCCCACAGGGAGCAGGGGCACAGAGTGACAGTGAAGAAGCGTCAGAGACGAAGCGTCAGGGACTGACCACAGCCCCCATTCCCCCTGCACCATTCAGGGGGAAGTGGTGGAAGAGGGTGGATAGGGGGAAGGCATTTTCTGTTTCTTTCCTTTGTTTCTCACTTCTCTAGCTTGTTAGTAATAGGCAATAAATTTTACTGTCTCCCTACTCCGAGTCTGTTTTGCCCATCATGATACTTGAGTGATCTCCCCATCCTTATCTCAACCCTTGAGCCCTTTGCATTGCATTTTCTCCCCTTTCCCCTTTGAGGAGGGGGAGTGAGAGCATGGCTGTGGTGTAGCTTGGCTGCCCACCTGAGTAAAACCACTGCACTGAGCAGCGCAGGGGAATGAGGGCTGTGGTCAGTCCCTAACGCTTTGTCTCCGCTGCTCCTTCACAGTCACTCTCTGCCCCTGCTCCACATGGGGTCCCTCCCACACCTATCCTTTCTCCAGCCTCCTGGCACCTGGTTTGTACATATAGCCAAGGGATGCCTCTTCCCAGGTGCAGAATCCAACGCCTGCTCCTGTTAAATTTCCTATGAGTAGTGACTGCCCAGACCTCTCATTTGTCAAGATCTCTCTACAAACAAAGAAAACAAAAACAAACAATAAAACAAACAAACAAAACACAGAGAAATAAGAATTCAGAAGAAACCTAGGAAATTCTAATAATTAGTTCACTAAAAAGAACAGAATTTGCCAAACAGGTATGTTATACTACACATTTCTCTACACTGAATGAGAACCAGCAGAGAACTACTCATGCCATTGAGCAAATTGAATTTTTTCCATTGACAACAGTGAGACCAAAGTTTAACTCCAAATATCTGTTAATCACATGGACAGAGGAAGATTTATCTTGCTTTTAATTTCTCACTTTTTAAGACTTTGGAATTAGTTGTTGAGGAAGACACTCAATTTAGGGAAGACTGTTACTTAGCAACCTTAATCGGTTTTAAAACAAAGCTTTAGCTTGTGATTTTTTTTCAGCAAGGAAATAATAGATCCCTGTCCCTAAGTGTTTCTAACCAAATTAATAGTTAGAAGGAACGTCTAGACTGAACATCAGTGGAAGACTGTAAGCAACCTGGTTGTCAAAGCAGGATCCTTACATAGCTTGGCCCTTTCCTGGTTTTCACATTCATGAAAAAGAAAAGCTTTTTATTTTTAAAGAAAATAAATATCCTTCAGACACTAGCTGTTGGCTGATGTAGTGAAGCCAAGTCCACAGCTATGGAAGAAGTGATGCTTTCGTAAACAAACAGAAAAATAAATGCCTAGTGGGTTTTATTCTCTGTAATAAAAGTGCACAAGGTAGCAAGAAATGAGGGAATGTGGAGGAGTTCACCTTCAAAATGAAATACCAGATCACAATTACTTTCTTACTATGCCACCTAAGACTCAAGCTGGAACAGACACCACGAAGCTGCCAATTACACTGAAGTTAAGCTGGCCCCAATCATGTACTCTGAAAGATTTTGGTGCTCCTAATCATTGTACGTAACATGCTGAGATACCCAAAGGTTTCAAGAAAAGGACAAGGCAACAACATATGGCCTAAACAGACTGTTCATGTCTTTTCCTAAACAAGGCACAGCTTCACCTTAAACTGACCTTGCAATTACAGGCTACTGGGAGCAGTTATACACTTGAAAACAGTCAGCACAACAAATGGCAGGGACAGGAAAAGACTCAGAAATATTGAACGCAGAGAGCCCTCAATAGGCAAGCTATGTATTCTGGCCACATTGAGTCAATCCTGATCTGCTCAGGCAGGCTCTTACCTGAATCTTAAAAACTGAAATGTGCAAGCAACAGAATCCTTTGTAATATCATTTCCTGTACATCTGAAACAATAAAAGCTCCTCCAGAGGTGCACTTTTAGCAATTCGAGGCCAAGATTCTGAGAAAATCATCTCCAAAATAATAAATTTAAATAACTGCAAAGTAAGCAAAGTGGATTAATGTGCCTGCTTCTTCCCTCAGCAAGAGCAGAATCTGAATAGTTTTTCCTGAGCAGCTATTAAGTAGCTCGGGAAAATTTGCAGTGCCACCTCAAATAATTCATGCCTATAGGAGTCAATTTAGGATTATTAATAAAATTCACATATCCAGAGTCTGTATGCACTAGAGTTTATGAAACACTGGAATCTCAGCAGTAACCCACCAAATTTACCATAATCTGTACCTACTATCATTCACGTAGGGCAAAAATAACCTTCCAAATTGCTGACAAATGCCTAGATCTTAGAAAATCGCTAATGTGAAGTTATTTTGGCTTTCTTAACTATCCAGAAGTACAAAAGTTTAAGGATAAGAATGTCTTTGTGTCACTGTTATGCCACAAGCTGCAACTGATATATCGTTTCTTTTAAACACACAAATATCTATATATATGTATTTCATGTGCGTGAAAGATAAACATCATAAGTATTTGCAAATACACCAAAATTGCAAATGGCTTTGTGATTTACTGAAGGAATCTTATATACACCAACCCATCTATAGGACTACAATTAGTGACAAGTATTACAAGTAATTAGCATGTCTTGTCAGGCAAACTTATTTTCTCTCTAATACCATTTATTATCATTTCCTTTAAATCAGTACTAGCTTTATATGAACCGTGGATCTCATCCCAATGCTTTCCTTTTAGGAGGGATGCAATAGATCAAAGAATGACAACATAAGAGAAGCAGACTTGAGGTTTATTCATTTAAAATAAATAAATAAGGAATTCTAGAGATTGGGAGAGCTAAAATGTGTTTTCCTCTGCGTTATCTGTACGTTTCATTGTGAAAGGTTTTTTTCTCCTAGTAACATGGTAACAGCTGATGACTCTTTTTCCTCCATGATTTCACATGACACACTTCTTACTGGAGCTCTCAGCAATTTATTCATAATGTGTTGCTTCTTTGAGAAAGTATTTTTGGACAAGTTGAGTGTTGTATACATAAAAATTAGATAAGGTGAGGGGAAAAAAATCTCTTTAATTCAACAGGTTGCATGAAATGCCACTATGCCAGAAGAGACCAAAGTCACAGCTGGATTTCAGGGGTGGGGTTTATTTCATTTTTAAAGGCACAATATGTGCTAGACAGTGTGCTCGTGGGGAGACTACTGATTTAGAAACTGCTGCTTGGTTGCCACCTCCATCAGAGCAGGTCAAGAATCTTGCAGAATTTATCTCAGTGAGATAGGAAAGAGGTCACCCCACAGGGGAAACCAAGCTCTGGAGAAACTGCTACACAGCTGCCCTGCTGTGGCAGGGCAGAGCATGCCACTGCTACCAGCTGGAACCATTAGCCAGGGTTTGCTTGCATTTGTAAGGCTGAAAAACAAAGAGATAAAATTCAATCACTGACACAGCACCCTGATTTTACTTTCATGAGTTGCTGACTTTAAAAACAGCAAGTACTTGGATTTTTACATCCTAAAATTAAAATTACATCAATTCAACTTTGAGGACTCAGAGCTGTCGCAGTCAAAGAAGAGAAAGGAGCCCCCAGGAGGCCACCTTACTTGTTCATTCTGAATGTGAACGCTAAATCTTATTGATCTTCTGATCACTACAAATTATTGGTAAACCCTGCATTAAAACAGAGTGCTGTAAATTGGAGTTGACAGTATTATCACTGAGAGAAATGCATGAGCTCTGTGTTTGCCAAAGTGTGACCTGCCAGTCTAGTGGTGTAGCACTGTGGCACTGCAAGGACTGACATTTCTCATTCAGCTGCTCTTCTCAAGCAAATGATTTCATTCTCATAGAATTAACGTTGCTTAAGAACATTTCTTCACACTAGACATGCGCCACCACTTAATGAGAAGAAAAAAAAAAAAAAAAAGAAAAAAAAAAGAAAAAAAAGGATATCAGGGCAGCATTCCCATCTTGCTTGCTTCTCATCTCCAGGTGCAATTGCACAAGACTCAGCTGCATCAGGACATTAATAGCTTTCCAGACAGTGTCATTCAGTTAAGCAATCCTCAATTGATATTGTGACACTAGCATGCATGCAAGCAGGATTTAAAAAAAAAAAAAAAGTTCCAGAAATCAAACTTATAGAACACAGGAGGAACCAACCCTACTAACAAGGTTAGGGACAAACATTTTTATATTATAGGAAGCAAAGAGATTTTAGTACGTAACTGGCAAGCAATTTAGGAAACTGGCATGATTGCTAGCTTTGTTGACTGACTGGAAAAAACACCTTTTTCTATTTTTGTTTGGCTTTTTTTTTTTTTCTATGCTTGAAGACTGCACAATATACATTGTTCCTCAATCAGGGTCCTTAAGCACTACCTAAATAGTAAAGAATTACTGAAGAAAAGAAACCAACAGTGGATGGAAAGAGTTACTTAGTGCTTTGAAGGCTATTTGTTGACATGGGCCAATGGTGACATTTAATGGGAGGCAAATTATATAGCAAAAATTATAAACAAGGAAAATTACTTTGACAACCAAAGCTTTTATGGAAATGCAGGAGCTGGTGTACCATGTTTGAAAGGTAGACAGGTACCCAGGAGGAAAGTGAGGACACCTAGAGGAGCTCTAATTGCAAAATTTTGCAATTTTTGTACATAATTTTCTACTTCAAACATATAATAGAAATAATGTAGCATATTTGCATAGAAATATAGTAACACAAATAATGATGTTTGTACTATATTATCTTACAAGCAAAATAGTTCACTTAAGAGAATTTCCTCTGGCTTTACACACTTAACAAATAGACTCAAGAGAGATTTACAGCTGAACTGCCAAATATTGTCTTTGGGACATAATTGAGGGATAGATCCAAAATATGTTTTAGGAACCTGAAAGACTGGCCCTACAATCCCTAGTTATTTTAGGTACCTGTGCTAGAAAGTAGAGTCAATGATCTTGTTCTGGGCACACTTCCCTTCTTCCTGAGGGATACCCTAAGCAGAGCGTGTGGTTAGAAATCCCAAATGGCACCCAGTGGCAGCTGTGCTGACATGAAAAATAAATAAATAAATGCATTACTCAGCTCTGGGCTACAAACAGAGCAGAGAGAGAAAACAGAGCATGACACAGGTTAAGAAGCAAGGCCAGATCTTCTGGTTCCTTCTGCTTTGGTTTAGACTAAAAGTTCACCTTGTTGAATAATCTGTTTCCAGTTAGCTCTAGTAGGTCATAACTAGAGGAAAATAAAAGGAATGGAATAAGAATACAGCAACATTTCCTGGACCCAGACAGTTGGTTGCCCCAAGTTAGAAGGGAAAGGGCTTTCTGAATCAAAGGTGGTGACTGTGGTAACTTTGACAGCCAAAATATTCTTCATGATTTTTTGAGTCTGTTTTGGAGACCATTATTTTGGCGCCCAGATCATCCTAAGGCATCAAGTTCCACCATCTCATCTGTGCATGGTAATTTAAAAAAAAAAAAAAATTGTTTGCCTACCAATTCTTCTACTGTTAGTTGTGGTGAAGAACCATTTCCTTCCTTCTGTGTTTTTCTGTAGGATCCTCTCAAGTACAGAAGCAGTGCCTTAACTTCTGATCGTCTTTGTTACCTTTCTCTCCTTTGTGTAACATCTTTTTTTGAAGCAGGGAGACCACAACTGTACACAGCATTCCAGAAACAATGTGCCAGAGTGGATTAATGAGTTTTTTGTTTTGCTCTTCACTCCTAGCTTAATATTTCTTAACATTTCGTTTGTCTTTTTAACCTTTTCCGAGCAGTAAGCTCAAAAGAAAAAAAAAATAAAAAATAATAATAATAAAAGATTTTAAGCCTGAAATTCCTTTTTCTTCTCTGGTGCTTTCTTTTCCACATACACCTTTAATTCCAGAAGGCAGTCAATTACTCTGTTTATCCTCAAGTTCATGAACTTACTAGTCAAATGATTAGCCACCACAGAAATGATCATTTTTCTTTGTGAAGGTAAAGAACAATTTATAGCAATAGTCAGATACATTCTGATAGAGCACTTTTCTGTAGTAGAATGAGAATTCAACACTCAATTTCCCAAGGAAGAAAAGGGGGCAGGTAACCCTTCTCCCACAGGGAAGGAAAAGACCCATCTAGGAGAAGACCTAGAGGCGAGGCATAGGTTATACCAGGTTTCCAGTGGCAGCAGACTAAAAGTCTTCAGAAAAATTAACACTTTAGATTCTTCCAAATAATAATAATAAAATAATAATAAAACCTTTCAGTTGAAATTCAATACATCAATCTTGTGCTTTACTTCAGACAAATTCAGGCATCTTTTCTGCTCTCCTTACAGCACAGCTGTGAAAAGGCAAGCCCTGGCTAGACTCAGGCTGGCACCTGAAGCCATTTGGAGGATAACAACTTTATTGAGTCAGCACATTTGTGGACAATGCTACATATATATTCTCTCCATACATGTCAGTAGATGGCACTCTTTATATTTACTATGTACATATTTTACACACTTATGAGAAAAAATGCTTCTTTTTGTGGAACTACTGTAGTAGATCCCATGTCCTTAAATAGCATCTCGTAGTGAGGAGCTCTGTGTTTTGCCTACTGCTTAGTGCAGATTTCTGTTTTCCCTGGATACACAAGCTGGTCAAATATGTTGATCAGAGCACATAAGCCTATGGAAACCTGAACTGTACATATGGTTTGTACTTTATGCAGTTAGTAGATAATCCATTCTCCTATCCACTTTATAATAAGCATTTAAATTTGTCCTTTCTACAAAGGCCAACAAAGTTCTAAGCATTGACAAAATATCTGCACGTGATACCAAAATTCTATTCACTTTTCAGGTCAGTGCACTATTCACTTAGCATAGTATCTGTTTCATTTAATTGGTTGTCCTTCACATTTGCATGGCCAGGACAGTCATGTAAGGCAGACTGAATTCCTTTTCTGTAAGCCAAATTTTCATTACATTTATTAATCTTTATTAAGTACGTGAAATGTGCTTGTAATGCTTGTGGAAATATAGCATTGAGACAGGTGTCCATTTTCCTATAGCAGAAGTTTGTCAACATTTGAAAGTTTTCATCATATAGAGCCCTCTAACCTTACGATGTTTGTACCTCTCATACACAAAGTTCCTTAGAATTAAACTTATTAGTTAAAGTTTTATTTGCAAGAAGAACAATAACTATTTTGGGGCAAAAGCTAATGATTCCACATGGCATACTACTACAAAAAATAGTTTAGAATACAAAGTGTGTAAGTGGCTGTTTGCTGGGGAATTTGGGGAAGACAGATAAACTGAAACTGGTATGAATTCTCAGACCACTATCCTGCTGCAAGGTGTATTATTTTCACTGCAAGTTTCACCCCTTTGAAAGAGTCTCATGTGGGGATACTTTTTTTAATTATTTATTTTATCAGACCTTGTTTCATACAACTAGCTAAGAGTTATGAATACTGAGTGGGGCTAAACCCTTGCTTATCCTCACAGATCTGATGAGATTGGAAACTAACACCACAACAAAACAAAGGTTTCTTTTTTTTTTTTTTTTAATCTTACACTAACTGCCATCTCCATCAGCCCAATGGTATGCTCATGTAACACTAGTATAGCCCTTTAATACTTCATTTTCTAAACACCTTCCTAAACTATAATAATATATTAAATTTGATAAATACAATTACTACCAACATTTAATTGATTCTTGATTACAATCAATTATATTTCTGAAACAATCAAGCATGCTACAATTAAAAATAATTGATTCATTAGCACACCCCTACTAGACAATTACACAAATGCATTATTTATGTAATTAGATGCATTTACAGTTCATTATTCCACTTTTTATTCTATTGTTGCAAAGCTACAAAAGTAGAGCCTTACTTTCTAATCTTCCTTTGCCTTATATTGACATAGAGATCACATTTATTTTATATACCAAATTTAAAATTAGAAATTAAAAGCTGAAAGACACAATCCCTACAAAAACAATAATTAAAGCTGATTTATTTGTCATTTGACTGAAAAGTAAGGGTGAGAGAAAATATTTGCCAGGGGAAACCTACTTACTGCATTGGAAAAAGAAGCTGAAAGTGACAGATTTTTGTAGGTTTCAAAAATATAGAATCATAGAATCATAAAATATCCTGAGTTGGAAGGGACCCATAAGGATCATCAAGTCCAACTCCTGGCACAGCACAGGTCTACCCAAAAGTTTAGACCATGTAACTAAGTGCACAGTCCAATTGCTTCTTAAATTCAGACAGGCTTGGTGCAGTGACTATTTCACTGAGGAGCCTGTTCCAGTGCGCAACCACCCTCTCAGTGAAGAACCTCCTCCTCACGTCCAGCCTAAACATCCCCTGCCTCAGCTTCACCCCGTTCCCCCGGGTCCTATCACTGGTGTTTATGGAGAATAGGTCACCTGCCTCTCCACTCCCCCTCACGAGGAAGTTGTAGACCGCAATGAGGTCTCCCCTCAGCCTCCTCTTCTCCAGGCTGAACAGGCCCAGTGACCTCAGCCGCTCCTCATAGGTCTTCCCCTCTAGGCCCTTCACCATCTTTGTCACCCTCCTCTGGACACTCTCCAACAGTTCAATGTCCTTTCTGTACTGTGGTGCCCAGAACTGCACACAATACTCAAGATATATGTTAAATCATCTACATGCCAGGCTCTTTAACTGGAAATTAAGGAAGAGCATGAAAGAGAAACTAGTGAAAAATCACTGTGGTCGTAGCTATTTCCAAAGGGAAAGGTAACTAAAGCCCGGTATTTTTTTGTACATGACACTATTGGTTCAGAAAATGGTTCAGAAGCTTTGACAAATTCAGACAACATAATAAGGACCTGATTTTTTTTTTATTTTGCAGTACTCGACATATTTGACCTTCACTTATGGCTCTGAGTGTCTAAACTTGCTAATAAATAAATACCACACCACTTGTTATCTGACTATTCAGTCATCCTGTGTTGATCTGACTCTATTCTTAATATAACTGAGAAAGATAACATGCACTGAATTCCTTTTAGAAAGTGTAGTAATGTCCCTCAGTGTTAGATCAGTAAACTTCTTGCTAATGTATCTTTACCATTATCTCCAGTTGATTTTTCAATGTCTTGCAAATCACTGAGGCTGAGCAGGTTGTCTTACACTTTTCTTAGACTTGTGCTTATAAAGACTATAAAATTAAGAAAGAATATCTATCTTACTATAATGACTCTTTAAGTATACTCTCTTTCTGGTGTTCAAGCTGAATAAGAATTTTTAAGGCCAATTAAGGTTCAGAGCTTCATGGCTCTGAAGAAACTATAACATGCTGGTCTATCATACAGTCCAGTGTTAATCCGTGTTTCATCTGTGCATCATTTACAAGACACTTTAAACAATCTGGATATAAGCAAGGGTGCTTGCAAAGCCATCTTAAAAATCAGAGAAAAGTTCTTCCAAGTATGTTTGTTTAATCCAAAACATTAACATGCTGACAGCTGTTGAGCTGCTTCATTTAGCTGTCACAACAGACCATAAAGCAACACAGTGAAATGGACACTTCTGTGTATGACATCTGCCACTCTTCTATTAACTGCTGCTTCACCACAAACATTTTACTAAATAATTATTTTGGCTAGGTGTATGCAACAGAGTGTATTTTTTATGCTTTAAAACATCTGGCTTTTTTCACTGCAAGGTTCTGCCTAACATAATGAAGTCCAAATAGAAGATTTAAAATTACCATTTTTGGCTATGACACGAGACGGATTCCCACAGAGACATAACATGCCTCATCTACTCAGGAAGGCATACCTTCTGTAACATAAGATGAAAGGCCTTACTAAAAATATTAACATTGTAAGCTTTAATAGAAATAAAAATTCTTAGGAAAGCTTCATCTCCACAGAGCTGTTCCTGGATCCAAAGTATCTGCACCTCAGTAGGAACACAGGTTATATGAAAGAAATTTATAATGTGCAGCAGCACAGGCAGAATAGGGTAACTTTAATATCAAGGAAAAAATCACAGCAGACACCTTTGCAAAATTTGATCCTGAGAAATGTAGAGTAGGACCCTCAGCAAAGTCTGTTAGAATGCCTGAGAAGCAGCAGTTCTCAAAAACAGGTTGAATTCTCCTACTATCGAAAAATGTAAACGTTGGGTCGGAAACTAATATATAAAGCTCAGACAACGTCTCCATGAATCAAATTGCTGAAATTATAAGCTAGGTCATGGAATGCCAATTTTGTACTTATGGTAGTATCAATAAACAACCTTTCTCCTTCCTCTGGAAACAACAATAACAAAAACTGTTCCCAGAATGTGTATTTTTTCAGCTTTGCAGAGAAGGTACAACATTTATCTCCTCAGATTTAGTTGAGTATGTGAAACTGCAGTATTACTTTGTAAAGACTAAGATATAATAGGTTGAAGGAATACACTACAAATCTAAGTTCTGTGCTATTGACTTGTGTCTTATGGACAAACTTGAAGTATTAATTTTGGCTTTCTTCAGGTGTCTGTCATGAGCCTCCAAGATAGCCATCTTGCTTGGAAACAGAAACTAAACACAGCAAATCTACAGATCTGTACCTTCATATATTTTACAGACATGTTTAAACTGAAACTACAATGAAAACACATAATAAACAGCTGTGTTTCCCAGGAAAGAAAAATGTTCTTGGGTTGCAGTGCCAGTGGAAGGCAACCTTCAAATGTGATGTCCCAAAGGTGTGCTTGATTAGAATACTGGAACTGTATCCTTTGGGAATATGCACTCACCTCAGAGTAATTCCAAAACGGGAATTCCACAGAAGCTGATTTACTGTCACAGAATTGAAAGAAAAAGGTGAGAAAAAGTGAAGACTGGGATTGCTGACTTCAACATCCCCCACAGATGGCAATCTTTATGGGTCATTTCAGAGAGGTTCAGAACTCAACTGAAAGCCTGAGCAATCTCATCTAACTTTGAAGTCAGTCCTGCTTGGGGAGGAGGTTAGACTGGACGACCTCTGGAAATCCCTTCTGGGGAGCATATCTTCACAACAGGCACCAAAGACTGAGGTCTCAAAGAAATTATTCTAGTTACAATAATATGTAAAAAACATTACTTTTATATCTGGAGATACACATCCTTTTGAATAAGGATAAAAGAAATAAGCATTGAAATGCCAGAATCAATGCGCTCCTGCATATAAGCCGGATGGACTAATTTCTTGATGCCTAACAGCTTCCCAATACAAAAAGATTCTTTTCATCGATTGTAAATTAAAATGTCTAATTTTTAATAGATAGTTGCTTAAGTTTCCTCTAGTATCACTGGGGAGAAACGAGTACTTTCACAGTGCAATTCATCAACATCCTAAGGCAGATGTGATGACTCTTTCCAGCTGTCCCTTGCAATCTGATCTACAGAAGGTAGAAATGGCTACTTCAGTCTAAAAATCTGTTTTATAGACAGACTCAATTCGATGACAGAAATCCCACTTGGTACTGACAAGGGAGGAACTAGCAACTCTTCATTACAATAAGGTTCTCTAGCCATCCCATTTACACAACTCTAAAGGTGGCAGTAAAACATAAGACCCACTTAAGAGCCATATCTAGCTTCTTTGTTACTCATTAAAAGGAAGAACCATGGTTGTGGTGGGTATAATTCTTTAAGTGTTAAAAGTGAGTTCATTATAAGGCCAAACTATTCATAACTATAATGTATACATCCTCCTTGTGCGCCCTGAAAATAATTTCCAGGGTTAAATTCACCAATGGTACAAGCAGAGGCAACCCCAAATGCATGCTTAAAATCTATTAAGACTATTAGTTCTTGTTATTACTTCACAAGTTTTCCTCCATGGAAACTTTGGGGGTTGGACCTGATAATCTTTCGAGGTCCCTTCCAACCCCTTCAATTCTGTGATTCTATGATTCTGTGAAATACAGCAAGGGATATGTTTGGTGCATTATGCTTATGAACTATTTTACTACTGAAATTTATCTTAATGAATTAATGGAAAACTGAATTACAGTAACTTGGAATGGACTTTAAAAATGCTCCTAACATAATTGATAGGCCAAAGTTCCACCAAAACAAAACACTTTAGACTTGTTTCTTAATTTACCTTGATGCTTTTGAAAAATCATAGTCATAGAATGGCTTGGGTTGGAAGGGACCATAAAGATCATCTAGTTCCAATGCTTCTGCCATAGACAGGGATGCTACACACTAGATCATGTTGTCCAAGACCCCTGCTGGCTCATGTTGATCCTTTTGTCTACCAGAACCCCCAAATCCTTCTCTACAAGGTTGCTCTCAGTGAGTTCTCCCAGTCTGTACTCCTGATTGCCCAGACCCAGGTGCAGCACCTTGCACTTGGACTTGCTGAGCCTCATTATGTTCAGATGGGCCCACTTCTCCAGCCTGTCCAGGTCCCTTTGAATGGCACCTCTTCCATCTGTTGTATCAACTGCACCACCCAGCTTGGTGTCATCTGCAAACTTGCTGAGGGTGCACTTGAACCCATCGTCTATCTCATTGATGAAGATATTGAAAAGCACCAGTCCCAAGTCAGACCCCTGAGGGACACCACTCATCACCCACCTCCACCTGGACATAGAGCCGTTGACCACTCTATCTGGGTGCAGCTATCGAGCCAATTCCTTATTCACTGTACCCAGTCCACCTTTCAAATCCGTATTTTTCCAATTTAGAGATTAGGCTGTTGTGTGGGACTGTGTCAAAAACCTTACAGAACTCCAAGTAGATGACACCAGTCAGTCTCCCTTTGTCAACTAATGCAGTCACTTCTATGATGGAGTAAATACATCAGTTGACAAGGGAATACCGACTGATATCATCTACTTGGACAACGGCTGTGTGGGTATTGCACAAATGTCTGCATCTACCATCCTCAGTGAAAGAGCTTATTTTGGTGTAGTTATAATCTCTGCTTTATTTCAGTTTTGCCGCACTGGTCACTGTCACTCAGGGACAGATGCAGCTGCAATTTAAAGGGAATGTGCTGGGCTGCCTGATGCGAATTGGACAGTTTAGCCTTCTTAGTCCTTTCCTTCCCCATAAATCCATGCCTGTTGGAATGAACAAAAACACTATTTCACTTGCATTGATGAAAACTGTCCAACAGTCACCACTGAAGCAATTCTAGGTTTATATTGGCATATATTGGAGCACAATATGCTCCAATGTTTTTCAAAAAAGATCGACAGAGCTGAAGCTCTGCATTCATGCATTTTCAAGGTTCTTGCTAGAGTGGAGATTTTCAGCAGCTGCACAGCACTACAAGTTGGCATAAATTCCTGTTATACTGCCACAGGCTAAATTCAAAATCCTAGTTTAACACTGATGGCAAGCTACAATTAGTACAGTTCTTACACTAAAGAAAATAATCCATGAAATCCATCATTTTCATAGCCACATGAAAATTTACCATGATAATGTTCAGCTTTGCCAACTTACGTTCACTCCTGCTAATTTCGTTCTTTAGATTTTACATGAACAGCTATATTTTATGAAAGACAAAAAAAAAGAAACAGAAAACTAAAATTTGTGTAAAATTTTAGACTGGGACAAAACACGTAGTTTCCAATTCCTCAGTGCATTTGTGGAAATATCAAATATATATCTAATACAGATTGTAATTCCAGATATCAACCAAGGTTCATCTAATTATTCTGTCTTCGACATCAGCTTGTATCAGATATTCAGAGGAGGACACAATAAAACCATAGACTGTACAGATGCTTTTTCTTAAACTCATTCGATCATTGTGTCCTGACACAAGAAAAGGAATTTATCCAATGTGAACATTCCCATTATTCCTACAAGTGTAATTCTCTTTTGACCTCTGCTGTAATGTCTTCCTGCAATGAGTTTTACCGCTAGCACACTATATTTCTTTAAAATAGTACAGCAGTAGAATATTTTATCTATTTTTTCAAATTTTGCCTCAGTTTATCAAGAGTATTCTTAAAATCTTTGGTAAGGTACCAAAGAATCTTGCACTTCATCACAGTGAAGTCAAACAGTCAAAAATTTGCACAGTAAAAGCCTTTGTAGTGTTATTTGAGTCTCTTGTATATTTAATTGAGCTAAAGTTCCTTATCACATAATCCATTTCTAGGTCTAAATACGTTCTTCTGTGGTTGGCAGCTCTCTTTCAAGATTATACATACAGATTCAAAACTTAATAGTCTAATTATAGATTGCTTTAAGTAGGAGCCTTCTCTTCTACGTCCTTTACTGATACAGTTGGATCTTATCTTCTATCCCAGTTTTGTTTCTTTTTGAGAATAAAACAGTTAGGACTCAGTACAAAAGGACCGTATGTTCAAAATATTTGCAGGTGGAAAAGATGGGAAATTCACTAGTTTGCAACACAGACTTATTACTACTTTCCATATCCTGATTCACTTGAGCAACAGAGGAAATTCCTGAGGGGATACAAAGAACAGTCGATAAAGGTGATAATATACAGAAAATCAATGAGGACATACAGTAGCACCATAGTCATTTGTTCTGTGTCTACCTGCAGCTGTGAGCCATGCCCAGTTAGGAATCTGAATACCTTAGCATAGCCTTGAACTGTACTTGAAAGAAGAAACACCTACATTTGTCTTCCAGTGAAGATGTCTGATTCAATGATGCCTGCTGGTATAGTCTTTTTGGAAGACAGAATGAGAACTAAAAAGATAAGATCAGAGGGAGATCTGTGTTCATGGGGATAACAGGATACAAAGGCCATGTATCAGGTTTATGTGGCAAGGTTTTGGTAGCAGGGGGCTGCAGGGGTGGCCTCTGTGAGCAGAGCCCAGCAGCTGCCCCATGTCAGATCAGAGCCAGCTCCAGCCGGCTCCAAAAGGGACCTGCTGCTGGCCAGAGTCGAGCCAGAGAGTGACACTGGGTGGGCCTCTGGGAGAGCAGATTGAAGATTGAAGAAGGGCAAATCAACCAACCAACAACAACAAACACTGCCCTTCAAAAAAAAAAAAAAAAAAAAAAAGCCTCCTGGAGGAGGCTGCAGCCCATGGAGAGCCCCCACAGGAGCAGATCCCGGGCCGGAGCTGCAGCCGCCTGTGGAGAGGAGCCCACGCAGGAGCAGGGGGTCTGGGGGGAGCTGCTGCCCATGGGGGACCCATGCTGGAGCAGTTTGCTCCTGGGGGACAGACCCCATGGTACATTTTATTTTCTCCCCCTTTCTGTTTGAGGAGAGAGAGTGAGAGAGCAGTTGTGGTAGAGCTCAGCTGCAGAGCGCAGCACTGTATGGGCTGCTGCAGGGAAAGTTAACATCCCAGACAGACCCAGTACAACCTGAGAAAACCACCACAAGCCCCTATTACAAACAAACTAGAGAGCTTTACAGAACAGTTGCCAGTAGTAAAGAATAACCTGGCAACTGCACAGGGAAGAACCTGGTTGCTAGGATCATATGAAGGCCACATAATATTACAACCAGATGCCAGGAGATCAAGATCAAGAACCCTGGAGAAGGTTGGGATTGAATGCTATGGAAGCATCTGACTCTTCATCCTTGAAATCAGGCATAGATGCTGTTCTCAATGTGCAGAAAAGAAGAAAAAAAATAGAATAGCAGAGAAGTAATACTAAGGACAAATTCTATTCATCTCCATGTAAAAGGACAGAAGTGTTTTAAGAGACTAGCCTCGCTTAATAATGAGTTCCTCATTGACCTCAAACACAGGAGAGAAGCTTACCAACTAGGTCAGGTCACTAAAGAGGAACATAAAAGTAAGGCACAAGCAGCTGCAGCACAAGAGGAAAGGTCAAGACGGAAAACATGACCATAAGAAACAAAGGAACCCTGTGATCATTGCTGAGCATGAGACCAGGTCAGGCACACTTATGAAGTGGAATTGCCCGTAACTTGCCCTTAAAGCAAACACTCCAGAACAACAAAGTGCTTGCAATCTCTAAACATGAAGTAGAGCAAAGTCTCAGATTGGTCAAATAAGAAAGAAATCAGAAGCTTTGAAAATAAAGCTCCTTTCTTCCTACCACGTCCATACAGAGTAGGTTTTTCCTCTTCAGTCGTGTACTAATCCAGCAGCCATTACGGCCTTTCTAATTGGCTGAATAATGCAGCCTCCTCCTGGCCCCTGTTTCCCTCTGAGACCTTGCTGTCTGCCTGTTCCCTTCTTGTCTCCTAAGTCTCTCAGTCTCCTTGTTTGCTCTATTTCAAAACCTCGCTGCCACAATCTACCTTCCAGAAATGTGTCCTCATGATTTTGCACTCGGGAAACAGCAATCTCCCTCCCCAGAGATTTCCATATGATTCTAAGCTAGAAGCTAGAAGAAGGGACTCATACAAGCTATTAAAGAGAACAAAATACCTATGCAGTAAGCTGCAAACAAACAAACAAAGAAGATATCAGGTTTTACAACTAGAAGGAAGACATTAACAAATTATTCAGAGAATATAGACGAATGCAGAGAAAACCAAAGTGTTTAATGACTTTTTGCAGTCTTCATGAAGGAGATTTATTGGTGTCGAGTGAATTTAATACCACCAACGGTAGTCAGAGCTCAACTGAGAATAGGGATTATTAATTATATTTTTTAAATTTAGTTGGCCTGACAAATATCAACTAAGTTATATAAAGAAAAACAGTTGAACTAATAGAATTGATAGTGCTTCACTCATATCTTATGGCAGATGGGTGAAAGGACAAATGTATTGTCCCTGCTTGGAACAGGCAGAAAAAGAAGCCAAGAAATCAGACAACTTAAGCCAAACTTTGTATTTGAGAAAATGTCTGAAAAAAGCAATACTATAGCAAACATCTAAACAATAACACAGATGTAAGCAACAATCAATATAGATTTGTTGAGAATAAACTAACACAACAATCCAATTTCTTCTTATGTACAGCTAATAAGCCTTATTAGTAGAAGAGTAGTTGTAATACAATTCGACTTCAGTAAATCGTGATGAAATTTGAAAACAGAAATAAGATAATTGTACCCAAGAGCCAGTGTTTTACTGTCAAATACAAAGATGTATTGAGTGATGATTCAAATGGTCTGTTGAGGGTCCAGTCCTCTTCAGAGCCCCTCTTAACAACTTATATGAAAGATAGAAGAAAATATTCCTGACAGTAATGTGGATTTGAAATGTGTTGGAGCACTGGAGAAGGATTCCAACAGGTTTTGACATGGTGGGGAAACAATGATTTCTCATTTACAAATATAAGGTAAGGAGGAGCTAGTTAGGAATAGTTCTATTAAAAAAAAAAAAAAAAAAAAGGAGGGGAGTTATAAAGGAGGGGAGTTGGGGAAGTGTTAAATGAGGGCGGTTGCCAATCTATGAATGACATGCTTGACACTGCACAATCATTTTGGAACACAGAATCACAGAATGGTTTTCAGTTGGAAGGGACCTTAAAGACCATTTAATACACACACCCCTCACCCTCCCCCTTGCCATGGGCAAGGACACTTCCCACCAGACCAGGTTGCTCAAAGCCCCATCCAGCCTGGCCTTGGCAATTCCAGGAATGGAGCATTCACAGCTTCTCTGGGCAACCTGTTCCAGTTGTTCACCACCCTCAGAGTAAATATTTTCTTCCTTATATCTAACCTAAATCTACATTTTTTTTTTTAGTTTAAAACCATTACCTCTTGTCCTGTCACTGCATTCCCTCACAAGGAGTCCCTCCCCAGCTTTCCTGTAGGTCTCCTTTAGGTCCCAATCCCTTACTAGAATCATCAGACAGCTGGAAAACCTGAGCCACAAAATAAATAATAAACATAAAAAAATAATTTTTAAAAAAAGGATGAAAAACAATCTCTTCTACATATCAGTGATGGACAGAATGAGTAATAATGGGTTCATACAACAGCCAGAAAGATACTGGATAAACTTCAGGAAAAACATTACATTGAGAAAAATGATGAAATGCTGGAATAGGTTGTCAAGGGACTATATAAATTAGGCATAGTTCTAGAAAACAGAAATGGTATTCTGATGAATCTTCCTTTTGGCACAAGGATGGCTTCTCTATGTCTCTCTAAAGACAGTTTTCCAAGACAATAAACTACTGTCTCCTGTTTTAAGGTCATCATGTCACCTGTGTACACTTCCTCTGCACAAACTTCCTCTTCCCATCTGCATGTTGTGGATTGGACACAGATTCAACAATTTTGAAAAGAGTGGGTTTAGGGATGTGGTAGTCCCAAATACCAGCAAACACTTTTTGCATCTTTGAAAACAAAAGTAGGAAAACCAACAAACAGAAACATATATAGAGAAAAGACATACATTTGAATTTTGCTCTTTTAGAGTAATGAAACTTATGCCCCATCCATTTTTCCCTTTCTAATAATGTGTTTTCTAGTTTGGTTCTGGTGAATCTCCACATGACTCAGAATTTCCAGTTTTGAAACAGGAATCATTAACAGACTTTACCCTAGAATTTTCCCTGATGATGACCTGTTGCTGTGGAAGTCAACCGCCAGAGCAAAACTGGCAAGAGTAAGTGCCATTACTCACATCATTAATGCGCATCTAATAGGCTGAGGTTCATAACCTCTGGTTGCTGATGAATTGGAGTCAAATAAACCTGTTCTGCCCAATGTTTAAATTAACTGCACTATTTGCTCAAAGCCATGGTAGCTTAGCTTGTAAATGCATACAAGCAAAAATACAAACTAAGACCTGACCAGACAATACAGAAACTGTTAACTTCAACCCATGGAATGTATAAAAGCCAATACAGTTTCTAGACAGAGACAGATGCTTCAGCAAAGCTTCTTTATTTCATTAAAATTGTTCTGAAAATATTTCCAAGAATCAGGGAGGTACAATACCATTCCTTATTAAGCCTCAAGACTTTTTTCCCCACAGTTCATCGTAGATGTCCAATTCGATTAATTCAATGGAGGTCTGGCATGCTATTTTGTATTGCAGCAACCAAAGAGTACATCACAAGTAAGCAGTATTCGGTATCTCTCAAAATATTGAGAGATAAAAGTAGAAAGGTAGGGAAAAATGAGTTACACGGAAGACATGACAGGGAGAATGTAACCTCCAGAGACTCCCAAAATAATTGCATTCTATCATTCACCCATCTTCAAACGCGCCTGCTGAAGAGCTCAAGAGTCCTAAGGTAAAAGAATTGCTACTCAACATTTTTCTGAAGTATCAGACCAGAACATGCTCTGCTGCAAAAGCCATATTCCCATGCTATTTTTAGGTCCCACCTCTGGTCTGAGTAGCAAGCTGCCTTCCAAAAATTGTATTCAATAAGCAACACTTTTTTTTTTTCCCCTTATGTTTTGCTTCTGATGAATGAATTGTGTTGTTTTATTGTTTATTTATCTTTAAAAAGAGGACAACTGGGTTTTCATACATGGCAAAAGCCAACATTAAAAAAAGACTCTTAATTCAACTTACTTAAATAGAAAAGTGGTTATAATCCATCTTTGGTCCCAAAAAAGCTTTCATTCTCAATCACTGTCAACTTCAGTAAATGTTTTGTATCACTCAAAATCCCAAAGACTCTTAAGATACAATTCCACTCTAGAGAATAAATGCAAAAAATTGCATCACGGACATCCTAAATTCATTACTTCCTCATCCAGCAGGCTATGTTATCACACTACAAGCTTTTTTTTTTTTTTTTTTTCCTCAATTATCCCTAGCCCAACAAGGTAAGCTGGAAATTTGCGTTTGATACAGATGCATTAGGAACAACAAAGATGATGTGATCATAGACTGGTTTATAAAGCTGTTAATAAATTACCAGAAAACTGTTTCTCATAGCCGTTTTCCAGAGTAAAATTACCATTTAGCTGCTACCAGGACTGTAAGGAAACAAAAATATACACTAGAAAGAGTCCAGCACTTTCCCACTGCCATATTAAGCTAGAGCAACTGAAAATGATGAAAACATCAGGTATTAAGCTAAACAAGAGTAAGCCTAAATACACAAAGAACAAAAAGAACAAGTCTGCAAATGGTGCAGTATGGTACCTTTTTGAACAAGAAGTATACTTTGAAATGCTGAGTAATGCCAAAATACCAATAGCCTTCCCATAACAGCTTTTGTTTATTAAGAATGCTTGTTTACAGAACTATAGATTTTTCTGTGTGCCCCATCTCCTATTTAAATTTAGTTTTGGACTTAGATGCTGTCAGTGGAAATTCCTAAAACTGAAATCAACACAGATCTTCTCCGAGCTTCCCTCTGAGACCAAGAAATGGACGTCTTATTTTAAAGTTCAGTTGATTAACTGGATTCTGATCATAGGACAGAGGCAACCTCAGTTCACAGCCAGGTTATGTCCTATGTCAAACAGGGCCAAGAGGGAAAGATGTTACATATTCACAAGCAGGATAACAGGAGAGAAACCAGCTTGAAAATCTCCCCTTGTTTACTCCCTCCAATATCCCACCACATTTAGGGTCAGGAGACAGTAAAGTACAGATGTCAGCCAACACAGTTCTAGCTCCCAGGCAACTCAGACAGAGGGATTTTGCTGGGCTGAACACTTTCTCTCCAAGTGTCCAAACAATATTAAACTGATCAAACAGCACAACCAGACTAATATTCAACTCAATTTGTATTCTGTGTAGGTCTCCCTAATTGTTACCAATTACTGTGCCCCCCCCCCCCCTTTTTTTTTTTTTTAAAGATAGTGCTTGTAATCTACTAACATTGCTGCCTCTGTCGCAGTAGAGGTAACAGCTATATTTCTGTGCATGGATCTGTGGATGCAAGACCCGATTGCACTGAAAATGTGCTCGACTTACCTGAAATTTGGTTTCACTCTCCTTGCTCAACAGACTTGGCTCATTTTTCTGAACAATGAAGAATCACCCTCTGTGATTTACCAATAACATCACAGAACTTTTCTCAAAAGAAGCTGGTGAATGTTTTGAGTTTGCTCATCAGGCCCTTTATGTCTAGCCTGTTATTTTTATGTGGTCATGACATGGGAATTTAAGTGCATTTTATAGATGTTATTTATATACATTCAATATTATCCTAAAATAGTCACTCTAAATCTGCACGTTAAAACATTATCAGCGGAATAAGCCAAGTAACTTAAACCAACACAATATCAAAAGAATGCTGGCTCAGTCTTCAAGCTACTGTGAGTTGTGATTAGGAGATGTGATCTTATGTACATATTTATATGACATCATACTTTTGTAACTTTGTTAGTTTAACATATTTGAATGAACTTTTGAGTATATTCTGCTGCTCAGTAGGGCAAGTTTGTTTAGCCTAGAAAATAAACTTATTGATGCCTCAAAGAGTGTATTAGAGAGACATGGTTATAAGAATGCCCCCCCTTATCCAAATGAAAGTGAATAAAACGAGGAAATCGGTCATATTCCAGTCAAGGTCTGTTCAGACTTCTTGAGAAACCTTTACTTCTACATATAAATTTGCTTTAGTTAAGCTTGTCATTATAAACACAATTAAATTTGCTAAGCTAAAGAAGCCTGTTCAATTTTGACAAAAGATAATGGATTTTTTCTGGCATTAACATCTTGCAATACATTATTTACGTGAAAGAACTGCATTCCAACTGACATTAAGCATTTAATCATAGGACAATTTTTATATATTTGCACCAATTGCAGGTAACCCTTCAGGAGAGGAAAAAAACTACTTTACATACTACTTTAAGAAACCCTAAGAGGAGAAGTATCACTTACACGAAAGTAGTAGTTTAAACACAAGCTAATTTTGTACATAAGTACATATACGAAAACTTTCCACTACTGTATCTACTGCATTCCTTTCTGATGGATTGCCAAAAGCATTTCCAGAGGCTAATGTAACACATCATAGTCACATTTTGTAGAAGATATAAGAATTTGAGACAATTAACAATGCTGATCACCTTCAAAGTAGGACAGTACTTTGAGTACACTCTTTTAATGTTGTTTGCTGTGAATACTGCAGATTTCTGTTAAGCACCAGCCTGAAACTAATAGCATACAAGGCACTAAAATCCCTCTTTTCCAAGAAAGGGAATCACATTCAGAGGACTGTCTTATAACTAGAGCTGGGCAACTGAATTTGACCTTCAATTAATGCTATTCAACATTAGCACAAAATGCTGAGCACAAAAACAATATCTTATTCCACCCTGATTAGGAATTTTTAAGAAATAAAAAGTTCTCTACTTAATGTCTTTTGATGACTACAGCAGATACACACATTGCTATTAAAAACTACAGTATTTATCCAAATGTGCTGCTAAAAGATTTGAGTACATGAACAAAGAATTGCTAACACTGATCAGTATCTTGCTGTTCTATACATATAGTGCACCAAGGCTGAAAAATAGATTACAATGATAGAACTGTACAAATACATTTTAAAGCAGCACAGCAGTCAGATCCGTAACAAACATACAATTATTTTCACTGTAACTTTTGATGGCCAAGGTAGCAGAGGTTGGAGGGAGGAAAAGGGGGAAATGTGGAGACCAACTTGGTTTGCTAAACAAAGAAGCGTTACTTCTTTTGTCTTGCTTTGTCCAGCACTATATCTCAATATGCTATAACACCTTTATTAAAAATAAACAAGGCCAGAGTGCCTGCTTAGACCACTAGCACTAAGGAAGATCATCCAGAATTGCTGCACTTTCTAATGTAAATTTACTGTCCACTCGTTAACTATAAAGATTTGTGCACTGGCAGATAAGCAACCAGCACTGAAGTGTGAGTGCTGCCCAACACGCAGGGAGCCTTGTGCCTCTCAGCACATGCCAACATGCCATGATCCACTCTCTACTACCAGTGTCACTCCTTAAGTCTCAGGCAAATAGTTGCACTTCAACACTACAGGAGCCACAGATATGAGACCTCTGCTCTGCCCGCTTCTGAACAAGACGCAGCTCGCACTTCATGCCTCACGCACCAGACAAGCAGCTACCTAACCCATGAGTGAGGACATGGGACATGGCCTTTATGTGAGAAATTAGTTCCTACATGACACCACACATCTTCCTTTTCCACCTTTTATGCACTGTTTCCATCTTTGTATTGGATTGGATACACGTATTGGCTTTTACACGTATTGACTTTTGCAGGAACAAAACCAAAGTACTGAACAGAACAGTAAGGTTTTTATCTCAGCAAGTTTTTGTTTATAAGCTGTTATTTAAAACGCATGGCTACATGCTCACCTTATCTCAGTTTAGTGAAACCTCTACAGTTATCCATGAACTCCCACACCCTCTTTGGAGTACTATTCTCCAGAACCACTACTTCTTTATTCCTCACCTCCTACCATCACCATTGACTTGTTCACATCCCAGGCAAGATTTTCAAAAGGTTTATTGCTGATCAAAAATGTGGCTTTAGGTTTACAAAGCAAGCTATAATATAGACATCTGGATAACATCTATGATTATTTATCAACCATGCAATGATGTCTAGAGCAGCTGAATGAAATAATATAAAATACCAACAGCAGCTGAATGAAATAATATTAAATACCAACAGTCACCATCTTTATGGATGATTTCATTCCTTGTGCTCAGTTTATCATATTAAAACACAACCAAAGCAAACCTAAAAACTTGCACTTAAAACATGGGAACAGTGGGAAAAACATCTTTCTTGATGGAGTCAAAGATTTCTCACTCAGATATCTTAGCTCCCTAGAACTACATACTAAATACTTCTTAGAACACTGGTCTCCATTTGCTGGTGCTGGCAGTAAAAGTGGGGCAGAGTTTCATTTACAATATATAGTCGAATGATTCTATGTTTTGAAAGACTACTTATTATATTTAGATATTCTGCCTCTCCTGTGTAGTTAGCTTTTTTTTTTTTTTTGGTTCAGCACTGTATAATGAAAAAAAAAATGTCCAAATGGTGATACGGGTCAGATTTTTTTGACATTCTCTTTTTGCAAAGTTCAGACAAGAATGGAACAATCTTGCAGAAGGAATCAAATTTAAGTATTTACAACAAATCAAAAAGAAAACTTCCCTATCCATGGAATCATAAGTACATTCAAAACTGGTGAGCAAACGTCTCCCTAAAGGCTGACAGACGGTGGCCTGGTATAACCCACTTTGATCTGGATGCTTTGGGGTTCCTCTTGTTTGCTAAGTGTTGGAAGCAAAGTTTACTCACACCACTGAAACTTCAGGTGTGCCTTTTTCTTGAAAGCTGTAGTCTAACTTGTGTAAGGTGAGATGTGTCACCTTGTTTTACATTTCCATCCCTAGCTGGTGTCCTCTTCAATCATTTGGGGAAATGGTATTCCCAGCTGTAGGCACAGTTCTGCATCCCATAGCAACACTGTGGTGGTTTTACTTGGGTGGGCGGCCGAGCTCCACCACAACCGCTCTCTCATTCCCCCTCCTCAAAGAGGAGCGGGGAGAAAATACGATGAAAAGGGCTCAAGGGTTGAGATAAGGACAAGGAGATCGCGCAGTAATTATCATGATGGGCAAAACAGACTCAGCATAGGTAGATAGTAAGATTTATTGCCTAATACTAATGAGCTAGAGAAGCGAGAAACAAAGGAAAGAAACCAAAAACACCTTGCCCCCTCCTCCCCCCCCCCATCCACCCTCTTCCACCTCCTCCCCCCCGAGCACTGCAGGGGAACAGGGGAATGGGGGTTACACTCAGTCTATAGCGCTTCTTTGCCACCGCTCCTTCTCGGTCACTCTCGTCCCCTGTGCTGTGGGGTCCCTCCCACGGGATGCAGTCCTTGCTGAACTGACCTGGTGTGGGCTTCCCACAGGCAGCAACTCTTCAAGAACTGCTCCAGATATGGGTCCATACCACGGGGTCCATCCCTCGGGAGCAAACTGCTCCAACCTGGGTCCCCCACGGGCAGCAGCTCCTGCCAGGTCACCTGCTCCTGTGTGGTCTCCTCTCCATGGGCTGCAGGTCCGGCCTGGAATCTGCTCTGGGAGGGGTCTTCCACAGGCCACAGTCTCTGTCGGTGCAGGTCCACCTGCTCCACCATGGTCTCCTCCACGGGCTGCAGCGTGGAACCCTGCTCCACCGTGGTAACTCCATGGGCTGCAGGGAACAGCCTGCTTCACCATGGTCCTCACCACAGGCCGCAGGGGACTTCTGCTCCGGTGCCTGGAGCACCTTTCCCCCTCCTTCTTCACTGACCTTGGTGCCTGCAAGGCTGTTCCTCACTCCTCTCACTCTCCCAGCTGCTGTGTGGTGCAGCGTTTTTATTTCCCTGTGTTAAATATGCTCTCACAGAGGCGCAAAACAACATCACTTATTGGCTCAGCTCTGGTCAGCAGTGGGGCCCTTACCAAACATGGGGCAGCTTCTAGATCCTTCTCACAGAAGCCACCCCTATGGCCCCCTGCTACCAAAACCTTGCCACGTAAACCCACTGCAAACACCTTCAGAGCTGGAGGAGACTGGGCTCGAGTGGGACCAAGCTGATGTTGCACATGCAGGGCAGTAGGCATACAGTCAGATTAAATCAGGAATCGGCCAAGTTCAGCAGTATAGAAAGAACTGAATTTTGACTCCCAAGTCTGAGGTGTAGGTTATTGACTTTGCTGTGAAGAGAGGAAGGAAAATGAGGAGCTAATTCAAAAGAGGATGGAAGGCCCTAGGGTCAAACTTGTTGCTCTGAATGCTGGAAAGATGTGAGAGGTGCAGGCAATGTCTCCATTTTTGATAACATCTGCCTCCCTCCTCTTAGTGAAAAAGTCCTTGCCTCAACCCAGCTTCTACTAACAGGAAAAGTGAAGCAGGACTGGCTTTTGGGGGCCTGGTACTACACAAAGGTGCCAGCAGCTGTTTTGCCACCCTCAGCAGGCAGCTGCCTCACAACCACCTCTGCCCGTGCCAGGCCTTGGGTCCAGGCTGTTCTAAAGTGACAGAGCTCAGAATTCAGTAGCTACTTGCTGTGATGGCAAATGAAAGGATTGCAGCCGAGTACAGGCAACTACGGCCCTCTGCTAATGTTTAAGGCCGGAAGAGAGCATGTATTAAGTGCTAGCAGAAATCCTTCATCTCAGCTAGGGTGTAATTATATCACTCCATTTGACAATGTGACATAGAGGGGGCAATAAAATATCCATTTCACAGGGAGGCCAGTATGACATGGCCACTATGGATGGTTAGGCTACTTAATTTGTGTTTCAGAACTCATCGGAATTTATTAAGCATTTCTTACTCTATTCAGCCTTGCTATAGATAGCTGCTTATAAAGGTTATAAGAAATAAACACTTTAGGCATGGGCAATTTATTTCTTTCTTCACCCTAATTTTTGTGAAACCGTGTATTCTAGAATAATGACTACAGTATCTAGTTTCCAGAAAGCATGAAAAGCAAAGACTTCAAACTGTTGCAGAATGGTAGAGTGTTGAAAATATGCTAGTAGAAGAATGAAAACAAACAAACAAAAAGAAAATGCTTAAGACACTGATGGTGCCCTAAACAGCGAAGATTAATGTTTTATGTTGTTTATATATCTTTCAAGAATGCTTTCAAGAAAGCCACTTACCACACACTGTGCTTTTTCCATTTGAAAAATAATTAGTTGTGGGGTGGGATTTAAAAAAAAAAAAAAAAAAGACAAACACTTCCTGAATTCTTACCAAGTGAGAAGGTAAACACATGAAGACTTGACTGGAACAAAATTGAATCCCTCACCTCTGAGCGCACTGCTTGCTGTCCTTTAAAAACAGGCTAACCCAGTGTGTAGTTCATTAGTATTCTAATTGTCAAGTAGTGCTCAGTGGTTGTCTCAGGCTGTCTGATTAAAAATTAAACAAAATTAATTTTTTTTTCCACTGCCAGATGCACTGAAGTATTTTTTTTTAATTAAACTCCCTTCCAAACACTTAAGATCACATGTCATCACAGCAGAGCAGTAACTGTCCATACATTCCAGGAGTAGATCATGGAAGGCTATTTAGTTCTGAATTACAGTGCAGAGGCTTTTCTCATAACACATAGCTCTTCTGTTCATTTTAGTTGATCGTTGTGATTCCCCAAGGGTGAAAGAAAAACTGATGGGACTGTGATCGTATTCAGAGCATGGCAGTCAGCTCTACAACCAGCACACAAGACAGCTTCAGTGCTTGCTTCCACCTCTGCTTTCTCTTGCACTAATGTCCAACGATTAACTATACCTGCATGCTCTGGGTAGGATCTTCCTGCTGACATGATCTTGGATGCCAAACTGTCTGAGACGTTTAAAATTAACAGTGCCATCTAACCCTTCTCTTCCAGGTATAACATTAAACTATACCAACAGGTGTTTCCTCTGAATTATCACGCTATTAGTAAGTATCAGCAGGATGTAATGTTTCTATAGTATTAAAAAGGATGACCTAGCAATTCAAGTTCTGAACAGAATCCTCAAACGCTTGGGGTATCTCCTCTGGCACATCCACAGACAATGTTCGATTTAACTGAGAAAATCACTTAAACCAACTTATGTTCCTGCTTTTTCTTTGTTACAGTTGAATATTATGCAAATAAAATTAATCATATTATGTGTACAGACACTGCAATTGTGGAGGACAAAACAGATTCTATATGCAGAACACCATGATTAACAGGCCCCCGAACATTCCCAAGGCCAAAAAAAAAACCACCAAATAAGTGTCATTTTTAACTTTGTCCAACCATAATAACATGTCAATCAGTTTGATCAACGACAAGAGAAGAGTCGTGTTAAACTCAGGCTTTGTTGAAGATCAGACCATGTCCTCTTGTTTCATTCATGTTAAGTGTGCAGTCTGTGACACTATGGTATTTGTAAAACCTCCCTAAAAGAAAGCAGCTAAAGCAGTGAACATGCTAAAAAGCTGTAGTGATAATGCTAAGGTTGCTTGAACAAATGTGTCAAAAAATTCAGAAGTACTAAATAAGCTTATGCCAGTCTCTATTAAAACAGATTTAAACAATCTGTTTAAATTAATTTAAAACAGATTAAAACAATTAACAGATCGGAGAGCTGGGCAATCACCAACCACATGAAGTTTAACAAAAGCAAGTGCCTGGTCCTGCACCTTGGACGGGGCAGCCCTGGCTATACATACAGACAGGGTGACGAGACACTGGAGAGCAGCCCCTCAGAGAGAGATCTGAGGGTCATGGTTGACAGCAAGTTGGATACGAGCCAGCAGTGTGCCCTGGCAGCCAGGAGGGCCAGCTATATCCTGGGGTGCATCAAGCACGGCATTGCTAGTTGGTCGAGGGAAGTGATCGTTGTCCCACTCCACTCTGCATTGGTGCAGCCTCACCTCGAGTACTGTGTGCAGTTCTGGGCACCACAGTACAGAAAGGACATTGAACTGTTGGAGAGTGTCCAGAGGAGGGTGACAAAGATGGTGAAGGGCCTAGAGGGGAAGGCATATGAGGAGCGGCTGAGGTCACTGGGCCTGTTCAGCCTGGAGAAGAGGAGGCTGAGGGGAGACCTCATTGCGGTCTACAACTTCCTCGTGAGGGGGAGTGGAGAGGCAGGTGACCTATTCTCCATAAACACCAGTGACAGGACCCGTGGGAACGGGGTTAAGCTGAGGCAGGGGATGTTTAGGCTGGACATCAGGAGGAGGTTCTTCAGGAGGGTGGTCACACACTGGAACAGGCTCCCCAGTGAAGTAGTCACTGCACCAAGCCTGTCTGAATTTAAGAAGCAATTGGACTGTGTACTTAGTCCCATGGTCTAAACTTTTGGGTAGACCTGTGCTGTGCCAGGAGTTGGACTTGATGATCCTTATGGGTCCCTTCCAACTTGGGATATTCTATGATTCTGTAAAACAATTACTTTTTCACTTCTGATCAGGCTCTCTTACAAAGAAAGACCAAAAGCAAATACAGACTGTGCCAAAAACTTGATCAAGTTAGTTCTTTTTATATTTTGGAAACATCATAGTTAGAAGGATTGGTGGCAGTAAATCAGAGTTGAAGAATCAGGGAAATTTTTTCTAATACAAATCAACTATGTTCTCCTCCAGAAATTTTTGAGAGTTAATGTATTGCTATGAAATTCATCCTTCTTGCAACCACGTGGCTTCTTCTTTCTCTCAAGCAGTTGCAGGGTACATAGCTGGAGATGCTATGCTTAGAGTTGGGTTCATTATCATTTTTAGATAAAAGACAGCTGAATTCTTCTTGCCCCACTGGAACTGTGGTTTCATTTGCAAGATTACGCATCAAAATATAAAGACAAAGACTAAAAAAATTAAGTTAAACCCTGAATTTGTTCTCTTGCAACAGGGACCATGCTCTCATGAGAAGTAAATTATTTGCAGTGGTGGACTTGCAGCAGGAGGGAAAAGCAAAAGAAATAATTAAAATAAACACGGAGGCTCCTTCAAAGTCACTGAATCTATAGATTTACATCAGATGGGGCCATATGTCTGGATTACCATCCATTTTCTAAAAATCAATTTATTATCCTTTTAAAGTACATCTAAAATCTGCCAGACTTCTAATATTTTATAGCTGATTATCACAGTCCTTCCTGTTTGAACACAGGAAGCTGATGACCATCAGCTTCAGCTATGGACCACACAATCTGTAAAGGAACAAGATCAATAATCTGTTGTCGTAATACAAGTTTCTCCCACTTAAGACTAGAAGAGAATAATAACACTAAGAAGCAACAGCTTAATTAAAAGAAAAAAATAGAAAACTTGCTCCCTCCTCCATCCCCTCCCATCCATATGAACTTTTTTGTTTGAGCTCATTTTGAGTTCAGATTAATGGAATCACATGGCTGCATACCAAATGGGGGATTTCAGCTATCCACCATGCCGGTAGAAGTTTCCGCTTTGTAATAGAAAAACAAAAAACAAAAAACAAAAACAACAAAAAAAATTAAATTAAGTTCAGATCTCCCCCCCCCATGTTAAAGAAACCGAATACTGAGAAAAAATGTCTTTTGGTGTACAGGATATTTAAGAATCATTTTCTAAAGTCTGATGAGACAACGTTAAGATTTTTGTTATGAAGCAATTATGAAGGAATTAAGTATTTTCTCTCTTAATATTTTTGGTCAAGTATTCTTTTCCATTTAAACTGATAACCTAAAAGATGATTCTTTGAAGATTAAACACAAGCCTACCTGATTTCATGGATTCACTGACTCTAACAAATGCAAGTCTTAGCTCATACACCGTGGCAGAAAAGATGGTTGTTTTTTTTTTCAGAAATATAACCTAGCAACTACTGAAGCAAAGGTTTCATCATTATTAATGAGTTTTGTAAGAAGCTCACCTTGCTTGAGTTTTACTTGCACAGTGTTGGTAGTTCTCATACATGTCCCAGGTAGGGTTATACAGTTTGGTGAACCAAATACACACACATATTTAGTAAGTCTCTCAGCAATTTTTTAAAATGTTGAGAAAGGCATAGCTCTAAGTAAGGAATGGTTATTCATGGAGGTCAGGTTGCAGTCCTAGGGAAGATACACAATCACTGTACTACACCATATTAAAGATGTATATGACCAAGATAGGTCAGTAGAAATGCTTTAAGAGCGAATCCAAGACCATGCAAGACCATGACCAGTTTCACAGGATATGCCTTTTTACTCACACGTTGAGCTTCCACCATTCCAGACTAAAAAGACTTCCCAAGGCAAAAGTTGAGTGGGGACTAGTTGTTACAAAAGCCTCCTGTGAAACTACTCTCCATTAATACGTGTAAGTATTTTTTAATTCCTTTGGTCTTCATTTCACTAGTGGTGAGTTTTACCACATAATATGTGCTACAAGGAAAAGTACTTTTTGTTTTAAACTTGCTAACGGCACACCTGTAAATTCAGTATTGTAAGAGACAGGGAAAGACTGCTTGCTATTAAAACTACAGCAAATGTCTTGGTGTTTGGACTTAAACCTTAGCTGCTCTACAAGCTTTTACATCTAAGCGTTAGTATCTCCTAGGACCAAAATATTAATAGGTTTCGAAGTAAAAGCGTTATTTTCTACAATGAAATAGCCTCAGTACCTTTAAAATATATATTTATATATATTCAGCAGCTTTAAACTTTCCCAGTGTTATCACTATACCTAAACACTGTGTAATCAGCAGCTGAGTAATGCAAAATACAGAATCCAACCATGCCAAAACTTAAGCTTCACCCAGCTGTGAGTTCATTCACCAGGCTGTGACTTTGTAAATTCTTTTTCATAAGGGGAAATAAAGTGAGCAGTGCTGGATTTGTAGGAAAGGGCACCTCTTGAGCATTACCATTTTTCACCAGAAACACCTACAGCTTCCCATTCCACCTCTAAAAGAAACTGCCTACACTGCGGAGGAAGAACCAAGAAATATTGGCCTGCCCTGATGTTAAATCATTATGGCTATGACAGGCATTCCTACACATGATGCATGTGTAGCTGCAAATAAGGTCACCGTGTTGTTCTCCTTGGCAGTTAACACTATGTGCTGAACATCTCAGCTTCCATTTTAAGTTTACACTAGCTTCACTCCCTCAAAAATTAGATGAAAAATTTGCGAAGTAATTAGATTTCTATGCCTAATTAGCAAAGACTTAATTTACTACTGGTATATTTCACCTTTCTGTGAGCTCCTTTAGCAATGACTTTCAAATATCCAGAGCTTTCCAGACCACTGTGCTCCAAGCTGTTTTACAAATCGTGGATATTATTATGTATTGTGACAGTAAGCAATACAACGCCTGGATTCAGAGGTAAGTTAGATGCAGATTTTCCTTAGAATGTTCACTTTTTGGGATAAAAATCAGAGTGACTTGACTAACTTCCCACAAGTCCCAGAGTATGCACAGACCAGGTCAGCACTGTGTGTGCAGTCCTGCATTGCTAGCAGCACGTGGCACATCACCAGCCTGGCACAGGTAACACCCTGGTGCTTCCCAGCCATGAGAATTACTGTGAAAGCACAGAACACCTGGCAATGTCCACAGACATTTCTGTCATCAGTTACGGTAAATCAGTATGGCACTGATAAAAGTAAATAGCAATGAGCTTATTTAGAACAGATAGTAACCTGGTCTCAGAGAACCTAGCTCTGCTAATGAGCCAAATTCATTTGAACAAAGCAGTGCTGTACTTTCTAAAACATTATTAGTACTAGCTTAGTATTAGCTTGCCTGCATTTGGAAAATTAGGACTAATTCACTTTCTTATTGAGGTATTAGGACCAAAAAACAGACAGGATTCAGTAGGTACTATCACTAAACTGTCTTCAACTGTAATGTGCTGGGGAAAAAAAAAAAAAAAAAAGATTATTTACAAATCTCAGTATAAGACAGCATCTCTCATCATGGATGCTGGCCAAGTGCTTCCAATATTTTGTGAGTTAGTGCAGCCAGAGGCAAAAACAAACCCAGTAGTCACCAGGAGAATTTGTGGGGTTTCCCCTGGTAGCTTCCCATCCAAGTACTATGCATACTTTGTGAGATCTGATACTACATGTGGCAGGGCTGCTGCTAAGAGGGTCACCATGGGATTATTTTAATGTTCACTGAAATGGAAGCAATTTATTACATACTGCAGTAGCATCACTTTCATTCAAATTATAAGAGGTTGCAAGTAGCCTTTTAAAGCTGCTTTGCCTTTCCCTCTGGTATCAGCTTACCTTCACGCTTCTTGGAAAGATGGTGCTCTGTGAAACAGGTGTCAGAGGTTATACTAAGAACAGAGCATTCAGTAAGCATGCTGTTGACCTCCCAGAGCATGCAGGGTTCGTAACATACATCTGCATGCTTAAATCGGGTTTCCCCAATGGCCTAAGAATGGGATGCATCTGTGGAACAAGTTTTGCACTTACTTGAAAATTATCATAAAACATTTACATGATTTAATTAGATTATGTAAATGCTTCACTCCGATTTGAAGCTCTGAAAATCATAATGTCATGCTCTAAATTATGCAAGTATTGAAAATGCTTTTCACAGCAGAAGCAAAAACACCAGTGAGACAGTCCTGCCGCATGCCCTTCTGCTGTTCTCAGCTTACCAGAAAAGACCACGCAGAATACATTACTGTAATCCTGACTTTTTCCTATTAACATCTTCTGCATAGAATGTAGTTATTTTGTGCTCTAATTTCATACTGAGCCCCAGACCCAAATTTGATTTGGAAAGTTGATTTGAAAAGCGTTTTCTGGTTTATATCCACATGCCAACTAAGCAGCAGATTTTTCATTACGCCCTGCCCACCATTCTAAGACGGAGCATGCATTTCGTGACAGTAATCTCAGCAAGAAATTCAATAACAGTTTTTCATGGAAACATCTTCCTAACTGCACAGCAGTGAAGAAGAAGGGACACAAAATCTTAGCAACATAGACGTTGAGTAAACTACTATAAAATGATAGAATCGTAAAGGTTGGAAAAGACCTCCCAGATCATCTGGTCCAACCAATCCCCTACCACCAATGTCACCCACTAAACCATGTCCCTAAGCACCACGTCCAACCTTTCCTTGAACACCCCCTGGGATGGTGACTCCACCACCTCCCTGGGCAACCCGTTCCAATGCCTGACTGCTCTTTCTGAGAAGAAATGTCCCCTAATTTCCAAACTAAATCTCCCCCTGGTGCAACTTAAGGCCATTCCCTCTGGTCCTATCACTGGTTATCTGTGAGAAGAGGCCTGGATTCTGGCACTGCCACAGTACTGAACACATCACTATGAGATCCCACATCCCATAGTACAGTCTTCAAATTATTCAAAAATAAAAAGGCTTTCATATGATCTACAGAAATAAACTACAGCAAGTAGGGATGGTACCAAATTATTTGAAGACAAAGGAAGCACCATGAGAGATGAAAGAAACCATCAAGAATTAATTGCAAGAATTAACGTGTACTCGTGGAAAAGTCACAAACTTGGGTAGCTGAATTTTAGTGGACTTCAACATTCAGCATATTTAATTTGCATTGTCATAGTGGGCTATGAAACATGGTACCAGTTTACGTTTGGGTCTCAAATCTTCACATGTAGTCAGACTATTTCACCCCTAAATCCTACTGTTTGCCCAAATTCTGAATCCTCCCTTCCACTTCTACAAAACTGAAGACCATAGACAGAATGAATAAATGCAATTAAAATAAACTTTAAGCATTGGGGGGGGGGGAAAAAATCTGAAACACCTGAGTTCCAAGGGAAGGACACACAGAATAAGAGCTTAGAGAAAGACTGATTTCTTCCTATGCAAGCACAGGGCTGCTCTTCACCACAAGGTGAAAGGCAATATCCCAAGCCTCTTGAGCCACAGGTGACCAGACAATAGGTCACACGTAAGCCAGGTTATGTTTCATATCAGCATGGATATACTGATGATCATGAATTATCTCGGGTAATGCGTATCTCTAGCATCAGCTTATGTGCCTGGCTCACCAGAGAATAAACCCATCAATTTTTAACTTACACAGACTAGGACACTAACAATGAAAACTGCTCTTACTCTTCAACTCTGCCATTTATGGCACACTGCATGGCTTTAGCTATGACTTCCAAGAAAGTTGAGCTGTGACAAAAGCTGGTATGAAACTCTATGGAGAAAAGCCACACAAGATAAACCTAAAATTGCAGACAGAGGAAATGCTGTTGTAGTGGGAACCATTACCTGCTCAAGGATTCACCAAGGGGAAAAAAAAAAAAAAAAAAAAAAAAAGCAAATGTATGAAAGGTATAAAATCCTAAAGGGAAAAACAGAGTTGGAAGATGGTGACTCCACAACAGAGAATCCATTCCATGCAGCAAAGGACAAGCTTTCCCCAATCTGCTGACACGTTCCTGGCCAACAAAATTCACTTCAAGTGTCTTATTGAACATGGGGAATATGCTAGTGCTAAACCAAGCAGTTTGTTAAATTTTAGCCTTTATCCCACTTGCAAAGTTTCTTTGCACACTGCAAGATACCCAAACAGAGTAACAGTGACAGACAGAAGCCACTACCTTTCCCCACGTAAACTCACCTGATCACAGCTCTCATTGACTACAATAAATATCTTGTTCATAACCACAGAAGGATGTTTATCTGCAACACATTTGCTCTGCTTGATTCCTAAACTTGTTAGGCTGTCCTATTCTCTCCTGACCTGAGTCATGCATCATAATGCTTTAACCTGTTCCCCTTCTTTAACAGTGCCCTTTACATTCAGTACTCTTTCCAGAACAATCCACCAATAATATCATTTTTTGTCTATAGGAGAAAATTACAAAAGACAAATGATAAACTCAGAGACAATTTTATGTTTAAATTCTAATATATCACTCATCAGGGATGCACAGGAGTTCCCTTCGCTGTAGGCACAGAATTCATATTGATCACCACTCCAAAAAAAAAAAAAAATCACAAAACCCAGAAGTGAAATATTCATAACACTTGTCACCTGAAAATAATTTGCTATAAACAAATATAGCCAACTCCCTCTCCTCCCTCCAGATGAACAGTGAAGTGGTTATCAAACACTAAATAATAAAACTCTCATTATCCTTCCCAACAGACGTTATTCCACAATGCACAGAACTGTCTCAGACTCTGTCATGGGCCATACCAGAAGAGCGCGGGGTACTTACTCTCCAGTTCTGATGGGTCTTAAGTTAGCTCACAAGGCTGTCAAACAGGCCTGGCAGCAAAAATATGTTGCTTTTATTCCAGGTTCCACAATGTCTTTCCTGTGATAGGAATCCTTGAGATGGAGCTCCCAATCCAAAATTGCACCCTCCTGTGGTTACTGGAGAAAATAAATTGAGCACAGCTGACTGAAATTATTCTGATTCAATTATTTCATGAACACTTCAACTAACCACATTTATCAGCCTCCTAAACTCATAAATCATAGCAATCTCTGCTGGGAAATTCAAAATTGATGTGGCCCCGCCTGAATCAGAGAAGGCAGTAGGCACCTGACAGCCTTGAGGAACAGCCTTGTGTGAGTTGATTGGAATTTCTAGCAGTATTAATCTTAATAACCTCAGGTAGCTTCCTCCCCGCAGCCTATGTCTTTCTGCACAAGCAGTGAGGGAGGGAACAACGCAACAATTACTGCCTCATTCTCTCCTGCTGACTCTGTTTTCTGATGAATATGAACATGTCAGTCACGCTCAGGCTTCATCCATAGCTCTTCTGAGCCTTCAGCAATGACCAGTCCAAAACCTGTAGAATTTAAATTGTCATTTGAGCCTTGAGGTATAGGACAAGAGAACAGAAACCTGAATACCTCCTGATACAGCAGCACGAAGACTTTAAAACACAAGCAGCTTTTCCCTGTTTTAAAAGAAATGCCTGTAAACTGCAAGAGAAAATTTTGCAGGATTCAAGTGAGTTATTCAAACAATAGCATGGAAATATTCAAACCGTATTAACACTGAAAATAAATGATTAATACACAGATCAGAAATATGCATCTATCTAGGAAATAGAATCCAAGTAACTGTCAGTCACAATTGACAGGGTGGTCAGAACAGTTGTTGAAGCTCTCTGGTATTTGCTTTGCAAAGGATTAAACAGATCCCATTGTGAAGAAGCTTTTGCTAACAGACTTTCCTGTAATAATATACATACCAGATTTTTCCCATTTTACCCGGATTAAATGAGAAGCAACAACCCTACAACAACAAAAAACAACAGCATCCAAGAATCTATGGCTCCATCTACCTACCAGTTGCTATCAGCAATATGCATCCAAGCCTAACTCTTGTAGTTGTAAGTAGATGTTATATAGCCCTTCTCGTAATGATAAAGAGACATTCTTAATTTTAAGATGCTTTCCCGTTTGGGCTGTCATATCATTATTCTGAGTATCATAACCCTTTTTGGGAACAGTTTTAGAGATGCAACTTCTGCTTGACGTAATGAATGTGTACACTTAGACACAGCTGAAAGTACTCAACTGAGTGTTTTACCACACCAACTACATATTGGAAAATAGGCCTTCTTGTTCATAATCTCTGGAAAAATCAAATTCCAGTGATTCTTCACTCACACACACCCTTTTTAATGTACAAAGTCAAGGGATGGTTCATTACTTTATTTGATGGACATTTTCTTCCATGTCCACATAATACTTTTTTTCCTCTTCATGTGTGTTCAGAGACATATTAAATATACCATCAAATACTAAATTCAATCCATCTTGTTTAGAAAAAATAGGTGTATGGGAAATTATACAAACATTTGGATTATAATTGTGGCTATTCTGTGGAATACAATGCACAAACCACACTTTCCTGCATAGATGTGATACCTTCATTTCTGATATATTTGTTAGTATTTTTCTTTTGATTTTTGTATAAGGAAATCAAAAACAACATTCACAATTTGGCTAAAATTTCCTCACTCCAACATTTCCTTGTCCAACTCCCTGCACGGCTGTTCCACATTGTTCCAAATATCAATATACCATTTCTGCAGTTTTCAAGTCTTCCTCTTACCTCGGTTGTCTGCAAATTTTTAAAAACTGGCAGAGGTTCAGAGAATTTGTCTGCCAAGTCTATTACAACACAGGATTCAGCTCATCTAGACTTGCCCATTAGTATGTGGTATCACTGGATTTTCCAAGGCTTCCCATATTCTTCTACATTCATTCTGTTTAAAAGCTTTTCCATAGTTCCTCTTGCCAAAATCCTGAACTCGGGGCAGAATCAGAATAAATGGACAATTTGCTGAAAAGGTACATCAGAGGTCCTCCCTGCTCAGCCCAGCTGCTTGGCAGCTGTTGTTATAGCTCCAGGAAAACTGCAACCCATGTATTTGTCATGCATCTCCACATGGGAAGCTTGGCTCGTGGATTTAGTAAGACTCATTCATCTCCTTTTCCCCAAAGCTATCTTCTCTGCTGCAGCGCTAACACCCCTTTATGAAGTTGTGACTGGTATAGGACCAAAGAGAAGGGGGTCAGGATTTTCTTGAAAACAGCTCAAAACTTTTCTGCTGTAAGGTAAGTTAGTGTGAAAGGGAGGATGCGCCTCAGATATTTTATCAATTTAATCTAGTATCTTGAGTTGTTCTCACTAGGATGCTCCCTGAAAGTCATGAGCAGGATAAAAACCACAGATATAGCTAGTGTGACTCAACAAACGGCCAGCTTGAAATCTTCTTGGTAACCAACGACAGGATGTGCAGGAATTGCACAAAGCTGCACCAGGGGAAATTCAGACTGGACATCAGGAAGAATTTCTTTACTGTTAGGGTGGTCGAACACTGGAGAAGGCTTCCTAGAGAGGTGGTTGATGCCCCATACCTGTCAGTTTTCAAGAGGCTTTTGGACAATGCCCTCACTTCAGGGTTAGCCCTGAAGTGGATAGGTAGTTGGACTTGATCTTTGAAGGTCCTTCCAGCTGAACTATTCTGCTCCATTCACTCCTGCCTTTCAGGGTACTACTGCTCAGGTTGATTACCCCATCTGATAACTTTGCACTGAAATGAACCATTACTGCTCACAAACGTAGTGGCAACCTGATCTCTGAAAAGAATAATGACCAGCTGAAAATCCTAGCCTACCAGTTAGGATGGATAACTTATGGGTCAATTTGTTTCTTTATGCCCAGACTTGTCAGCTGCATGAACCATCTCCAATGTAGCTAGAATAGCTCATAGTTAGTAATAGTAATAATATTATTTTCACTAAAATAATAATAATAAAAAAACAGCAGTTCTCCAACACTTAAATCAATTATGGCAGAAAGACTACTATGGAAGATTTTAAGGACCTTTTATATCTTTTTTTTTTTTTTAACTCCTTACCCCCATAACTTTCTCTTCATTTATTGCCAATTTCTTCTGTCCTTCCCATTTCTGTTTACCAAACTGATCTTTCCCTGATCTTGTCCTTTTCAATTTACTTTTCATTCTGTATTTGTCAGTTTTCCTTTTCCTTTTTCTTCTTTGTCTCTTTCTCTAAATCTCTTTGTGTCATTTTTTTTTTTTCACTTCACTAGTTCCTCACTGACCAGAGTGGCAGGTGGAATGAGCAGGAGCAATGTGCGAATTGTTCTGGAACGTATCCATGGCTTCAAACTCAGCAGCTTCCTTTATAGGAAGGCTAGGCTTCCCTGAAAACTGATTTCCACTTTTCTCTCTGTCAGTTCACCAGCTATTCCAGAAACCATAGGCTTTCTGCAACCTCAGAACAGCTTTCATACCACAGGTTCCACAACAAAGCACCTTTAAGGACCTCTCTTTATATTCCCTACAACAAAGAAAACAAACAAACATAAAAAACCCTCAACATACTTTGTGAAGGCAAATAACAGTTCTACAGCATTATGAACTTGTATCCGATATGGATCTTAACAGTTACTGTTACTCACTTTTCACTGCTGAATTCATGTCCATGACATAGCTACCTCATGGTGTCACACCACATCAGACTGTGGTCTTAAACAGAACAGCCTGACAGTCTGAAACTGCAAGAATTTCAGTCTCAAATACTACAAGAGGTACCAGGTTATAAGATCTGGAAATTCCAAAAACACAAATACAGAGCTAATACTTTCTGCTCTCAGCTGGAAAATACAATGGTCAATAGCTTAATTCTTTGTAATGACCTATTCTCAACTAATTTTAGTGTTGAGCACAGTACAGATCATACGGCTTCTTATGTCCACTCACCTGTATGAAATGAAAAGGTAGGAGGTAAGGAGAATTGGTCTAGAACAAATGCCAAGTCTACACATGCCATCCAATAGTTATTTTTCATCAGTTCTAACGCTGACAAGCTGTTCATCATCTTTGTGGGTTTCGGTATAGGTCAGACGCATTTTAGCACTTACTCCACCGGCAAAGTCTAGGTCAGTACTGAGGAGTGTTGCTTGAAGTTTCTTGTTTTCAAATTCAAGTTAGCAACCTTTTTAGTTAAAGTGAACAAAATATTGTTATTTCAAGCTTCTCATTAAATGGCCAAGACTTCTACTTACTTCATTGTACTGGGTCTGGCTGGGATGTTAACTTTCCCTGCAGCAGCCCATACAGTGCTGCACTCTGCACTTGTAGCTAGAACAGCAGTGGTATCACACCAGAGTTGTGTCTGCTGCTGAGAAGTGCTGGCACAGCATCAGGACTCTCTCTGACCCTCCTAGGGGGTGGGCAAAAAGTGAGAAAGAAACATCAGCAGGGCAGCTGACCTAAACCAACCAAAGGGATATTCCATACCATATGATGTCACACTCAGCAATAAAAGGTGGAAAAAGGAAGAAGAGGGGAGGGGTGGGCTCTCGTTGCGAAAACGTCTGTCCTCCTCCCGAACACCGGCTACGTGCGTTGAGGCCCTGCTTCAAGGACGTGGTCAAGCATCGCTCATTTGTGGGAAGTAGAGAGTAATTTATTTCCTCTGCACTTCCACATAGCCTTTACTTGTTTTGTTTTGTTATTCCCTTTCCCCCTCCCTTTTCCCCTTTCCCTTTTTTCCCTTTAGTTGAATTGTTTAATTAATAATAATATTTCCTTAATTATATATATATATATATATATATATATATATATTTCCCCTTTTTAATTAAATCATCCTTATCTCAACCCGTGAGTTGTTCTTTCCTTTACTTCTTCCCCTCCTCATCTGAGGAGGGGGAGTGAGAGAGCGGTTGTGGTGTTCAACTGCCTAGCACGGTAAAACCACCACATTCATTTAGATCATGCAAAAAACCTCTTTAAAAATATCAATTCCTTTCTTCTGTGGAGATATTCAGTTTCTGTGGAGTAAAAACAAAACTTCACAAACATTTTCTTGTAATTCCATACATACCAGACTCATATACTGAATTGCTCACAAAGAAAAGATTTTCAGCTCCAAATCTAGAATAAATCAAGTTTTTAGATGGCAACATTGATAGTCTGACATTTTTAAGGAATACCAAAATATACTTTATCAAAAGCAAAAACTACAACCTGCAAAACCAAAAATACATTTAAGAGGTGTTTATTTGAAAACGTAACAACCACGTGCTTACCAGTGCTGGTATATGACTGTACAGAACACCATTTTCTCTCAAATAGGGTGAGGATGGGAGTTCAGCTGGACCATGAACTGAATTTCAGAAGAGGCGATGGAGTCCACTTTACAGAAATCAGTTTGCCTACACAGTCTCACTGCCAAGGAGTTTTTCCACAAAGTATAAAATTTCCAGAAATAATACTGGGATTCTGTATGAATTTCAAATTTCAACTGAGATGTAAAAGTTTTCTAGAATGTCCTAAAACACAGCTTATAACCAAAGCAAACAATTGTGAGAGAAATACGCAGAAGTTGTATCAGACCCAGAGAATACATTATTAAAAAACAATAAATCTTTATTTATTGGCAAATAGCACATTTAGGGAAGCAAATAAAGCCCAGGCAAACACATTGAGATTCTTTTCCAGTGTTCTTTGTAGCGTCCAGCAATTCATGGTTCAAAAATAAAGGTAAGACCTCCAGCTCAGAAAATCCTCTTAACAGACTTTAATGAATTCATCTTTCAACTGGTCCAGTTACTTTCAAGTCACATGAACTCTAACATTAATGAGATTTTTTTTTTTCCCCTGGAGAGGAGTGGGGATAGGGGGCGGTGTTAAAGACGAGTGCCAGAGCTCAACTGCACGCTTGTGAAGACCACCTCATTTTGTATACCTTGAGCCACCACCTGCAGATTCCATTTAATTATCTCTAGTTCTCGTATCAGAAAAGACAGAACAATCATTCCCTATTCATTCCCTCTCCTCTGCCACTTGTGATTTTATGGACTTTTATCATTCCCTCTCAACCATCTGCCTTTCTGCCTATTTAGTTATCCTCATACAGGTGTTGCATGCTATTCATCATTGCTGTCATCCTTCTGTAAGACCTTTCCCAGTTTCACTGTATCACTTTTGAGATGGAAGAAAACAGAACTACACACAGTATTCAAGATGCATGGGAACCAGTGATTTTTAAATATATATTACCTAATGGATTAACAACGCCTTATTTTCCTCTTTACTTGCTTTCTAGTAATTCTCAAGACTTCAGTTAATTTTTTTCCTACATTATGATGATGTTTTTAAAGATCTATTATTACCCCAAAATCTTATTTCCAAGTTGTAACAGCAGTAACTGGGCACCACCAATGCATACATGTAAAATCAGTTTTCTTCCATATCCATTGCTTCACATTTTCTGCACAGAATTTCATTTTATCATCCAGACACTCCATGATGTAAAGCCCCTCCATATTTCTTCAGTAAGTCATCTTTACTACACTGAGTATCACCTGGAAACTTGGCGATATCTCTGTGCAGCCCTTTTTCCACAAAGGTCACGAATATACTGCAAAGCACAGGCCTGGGTAGAGATCTCAGACTTCACTGGTAATTTCTTTTAGTTATGAAATGTGATGATTTATTCCTGTACCCTATTTCCTATCTTTTAACCAGTTATTTAACCCTCTGAGGACCCTTCCTCTCATCTTACAGCAGCTTGCTTTCTCTGACAGCCTGAGATGGGACCTTGTCAAAAGCCTTCCCTTTCTGAAGGTCATTTTTGTGTTGCTGTGAGGGCTGTGCATGTAACTCAGATCCAGCTTTAGAGATAGCTGAAAATGATTAATACTTGACCCTTCCTGCTCTCTTGATTCTACTGTAACTCATTTCATTCAAATTTGACCTGCTACTCCTTCCCTTCCCAGTGTTCACCACCCTTTTATTCTGTTAGTGATACTATATGCATTTGACTGACCTAACCAAAAGAAAGTATTTTTTGTTATTGTTTGCAGTTAGAGCTCTTGAGCTCTTGTAAGCTCACAATATTAAAGAAAATGCAGCTACATCAAAATTAGTCTGAAATCTGTCCCACATTTTATTACATGTTAAGATCAAACCAAATCCTACATATGGTTACGTAATTTCCTCTCACATTCATACTACAAGCCACATATATTAAGAGACAATAAAATTTCATTAGACCTTTATTCCTAATGCGAATAAAGTTTTAAGAGTTCTGCTGCATACGAAAGGAATTCCGCAGGGCTTTTTTTGTGGGGTAAAAAAAGCCACAAGGTTTTGTGTCTGAAGATTGAGAAGTCCACAAAAAGCTACAGCCCAACCAAGGATTTTGATATTCAGACAACTGAAGCACTATTGATCTGGAAATATAATTTTTTTCTTACAGTATACATGTGAATAATTCACACCTAATTACAGATTGAGACAATTTCAAATAGCACAAGTTTAAAATCTTAACACAGAAAAGCAGACCATCAGAATTTCCAATGAAGCATTCGCTCTGGAGCAGACAGGCATCATTGTAACACAAACACAAACAATAATACAGATGATTTAATTAAATTAAATCCCTCTTATGAATTCTTCCAAACAAGCTTTTTTAACAAGGCAGGAATAGAATTTATCTTTTATCTTTTCTGGACATTTTGGTCTACAGCAGTCAGTGATGCTCTCAAAGCGTGTTCTCATAGCAGCAGCTGTGCATACACAACAAATCACATTTGGACATATTTCGATCCAGACAGAGGATAAGGACAAGCAGAGGTGAGTAGCAGGCTGTCCCTCAACGGTAACTATAGCAACTGCAGAAAGCACAGGAAGAGGCTGGTATTGATCTTTCCATCCCATGTCCTTGCATTTCTTCTTCAGAGTTGTCTTAAACAATGCCACCACAACCAACACCATTTCACACACCCAAGTTCTTAAGACAATAGGAAGTAAAAGTGATGGAAAGATAATGGAGTAATTACTGTTGCGTTTAGTCTAAGTACACAAATGCAGAATTTTCATCTTAACAGCAAGCTGGGGATGTGGGGAGGTGTTAGTATGTTCAGGAATATTTTAATCACACCTTCCATCTATATTTCAAGTTTTCTGTGTATTCTTCTGTATGACATCCTCTCTGTTCTCAGTATTTGTAGCAATATAGTCACCAACGCCCAGGTCACATATTGCAAAAAGTAAGATATAGCAAAGGATGTTTTGTTCTTAGTTGAAAGCCTGCTACATTATACTGAAGAATGGCACAGAGCCAAAAGGATAAGAGATTACTTACAAAGAGATTTTCCACGTTAACAGTGGTGTAGCTCCAGAGTCCCTCAATATATATTACAAAACAACTAAGTTCTATGAACATGGTATAAAACACATTACATGAGAATATAAGAGGTTTTGATAAAGATGGATGCTATTTCTAATGGCAATATGTGGCTCAAAAGTGCATTTTATCTGCAAATAAGATGATACTTTGTTGATACTACTATAAGGCAAGAAAGATACCCACTATAAGGTATGAAAAACGTACTTTGATGGTTTCCCTGTCATGATTAATATTTCTTCCTAGGATATGCAGAACAAGAGTAAAACTTTTTAAAATACTAAATTGAATTAAGAAAACCTTTCAGATCATTCCCAACTTTATTTTACAATAACTGAATAAGGAGACAGAATAGTTGGCAGAATGTAGTCCTAAGAACAGAAGTCTGCTTATGTCAGAAAGGATACCATTCTTGTAGACAAGTAGATCACTTCTAGTACATGCACCTACATTGTCCCAGTCTATATAGGTTTAACTCCTGTGTAGTGTACTACATCTGCATACAGCTGAAGTAATGAAGCAGTAGTATGGAAAGGACCCGATATCTCCAGGAACTTTGCAATTCCCCATCTCAATGATTATAAAACGAGACCACTAGCTAGCACAGGCTTTTCTAATATATGCATCATTTTTCCAAGGCAAATACAAAAGACAAAAGTGTCTACATTAGTACAGATTTTCTTAATATTTATGTTTAATAAAAATCAAAGTAGATCCTGAAAAAAAATTAAATACCTACCAGTTGTGTACATCAAGATAACAACTCCATCATAATCCAAACAAATTATAACAGTATGTGGTATTTCAGAGCTCTTGGAACCCTGTTAATAACAAGTCTCCCATCATAACTTAAAGAGGCAAATAGCCATGGGTCTGCTGAGGACCATTCAACTGCATATACGCTATCTTCATGTTCTTCATAGGTAGCTATTACACTGTCCTGAAGGGGCTCTTTAATCCTAAAATTAAAAAAAAAAAAAGAGAAAAAAGAAAGAACAAAAAGTAAGGATCCATGAACAGATTTCATTTTAAAGTGTCGCTAATATCTAGAGTGCAAGCTCCCCTTTAAAGTCTATGAACGCAATAGTGTGGTCTGAAGAAGTATCATTCTGCACTTGCTATCTGTGTATACTTACATTTCAGATAACACAGCAGAGTCAAGTGAGTATAAAGACCCCATTTGTAGGAACTAAAGCATCCTTAATTCTCAACCTCAGTGCAGTTCCCTGTCTCTTAGAACCTCCACTGAGCATTTCTCTCCCTCTCATTATACTACAGACATCTAAACTTCTATTTTATCAACAACTTTTCTCTCACCATGGTCTCTTTGTTAACTAAATTCTGTTAACTGAATTTATTGGATATATAATCTCATTACGTGAGAGTAGGCAGGTAAGAAGTTTCAGTCATTAACAATGCAGTTTCTCCTGTGCTGCACTCCTGGACCCATCCAGAATAGGAAAGGAGATAGAGGCTAGGGGAAAGGAGACAGACCTGCCTCCAAACACTTCCATTTTTCTCTCCCATTCCTTGTGTTATACCAACATCAGATCTATGATAAAACCTAGATTCTCATTTATTACTATATACTTCACCTCTCAAGTTCTTGGTCACCTGCATCACCATGAGGTAAAGACTGGTTCTCTTTTGCATAACAGGTATTTAAAAGCAGATTCAAGCTAGTCTTTAAATTCCAAACCACCTCCACGAGTCACTGATTGTGCTCTGATAGGGGGAAAACAGCCTTTCTTTGCTGCCAAGTCAATCCCTCCTTTAAGAGCAACACCGCAGTACGTTATTCTGTAGCTGCAGGGTGAGTTTGCATAGGATGACCTTGGAGCTCTCTTCAGAGAATTATAGAACGGTTAAAGATCACCTAGTTCCACCTTAAAGACCCCCTAGTTTCAATCCCCTGCCATGGGTGGGGATGCCACTCACTAGACCAGGTTGCCCAGAGCCCCTTCCAGCCTGGCCTTGAACACCTCCAGGGATGGGGCATCCTCAGCATCTCTGGGCAACCTGTTCCAGTGCCTCACCAGCCTCAGAGTAAAAAAAATATCCTCCCAATATTATAATCTAAATCTCCCCTCTTTTAATTTAAAACTGTTCCCCCTCATCCTATCACTATTTGCCCATCTAAAACATCACACTACCCCCCACAGAGGATGACCCACATCTGCCTAGTGGGAATCCACCAGCCTTTTAGAAGCATCCTCCTACCTCCTCCAAAAAGGTAGGAGATGCAAGGTTCAGCCCTGGAGAAAGGGATCTGGTGGGTTTTGGTCAACAGTAGGCTGAACATGAGCCAGCAGTGTGCCTTTGAGGCCAGGAGGGCCAACTGTACCCTGGAGTGTATCAGGTATGGCATTGCCAGCCGATCAAGGGAAGGGATGGTCTCACTCTGCCCCGCATTGCTGTGGCCTCACGAGTACTGTGTACAGTTTTGGGTACCACAGTATAAGAAAAATATAAAACTGTTAGAGTGTGTCCAAAAGATGGCAACAAAGATGGTGAAGGGTCTGGAGGGGAAAACACAAGAGAAGCAAGTGAAGGCACTTGGACTGTTCAACCCAGAGAAGAGGAGGCTGAGGGGAGACCTCATGGCAGCCTGCAGCTTCCTCACGAGGGGAACGGAGGGGCAGGTGCTGAGCTCTGCTCTCTGAGGACAGTGACAGGAATAGCATGGAGCTGGGACAGGGGAGAGTCAGACTGGGTTTTAGGGAAAGGTTCTTCACTCACTGACAGGGTGGTAAAGCACTAGGACAGGCTCCCCAGGGCAGTGGTCACAGCACCAAACCTGCCAGAGTTCACAAAGCATTTGGACAACACCCTCAGACACATGATCTGATTTTTTGGATGGACCTTTGGGGACCCAGGAGTTGGGCTTGATGATCCTTGATGGGCCAACAGAATCAAAGAACTGCTGAGGTTGGTAGGGACCTCTGAAGATCACCTAGTCCATCCCCCCTGCCGAGCAGGATCACCTAGAGCACAATGCACAGGATAGCATCCAGGCAGGTTTTGAGATCTCCAGAGAAGGAGACTCCAAAACCTCTCTGGGTTAACCTGTTCCAGCACTCTGACACCCTCAGTAAAGAAGTTTGTGATATTCTATAATTCTGTGATTCAACACAGACCTCTGTTACAGCTGCAGTCATCCCAGCAGAAAGCAAAAGACAGAAAGCCTCGTGAACAACACTCAATCATTTAAACAGATACCACTACTACAGAAATGAAGTGTTGTTATTGGCAGTCTTTGCCCTTTACTGCTTCTCTCTGAAAGCACACATTCCTACAATCACAAAGCACACACATGGCATTACATCTGAATTGTTTGCAGGATATCACTGGCCCACCTAGCCAGCTTAAACAGCTGTGAATCTCAGATCATGATTAAAATTCAATTGAATTTAATGAGTAAACCAAAAGCAGTCTGATAGCTTCAGATATTTAGTTTCAAGGACTATTATCACTTACTTATGTTATGTTTAAGGCCAACTAACAAAAAGGGTCATAGCACAAACAACATACAGCCTCTGGTTAATTGCAGAGAGCAGAATTGTTTGGCAGTTCTCCCGAATACGTACTTTGCTACAAACCATCTAACAGCGAGAGCTAATAAACATGCATATACAGACCCTTCATCTCCTGCAACATGTTTTTCTAACTTCCTGTTAACTGACATGCCTGGTTAAGTGAAAGTTGGTCATGTCCCCAGACAGCAATGTGCTTCATGCAGTGCTCACCCACTTATCCAGAACTCCATTATTCCGAAGGTTTCAAATGTCTCTCTGGAAAAGCAGGGGAGTAATGCATGGTGCACATTGCTGTCAGGGGACATGACCGACTTTCAGTTAACCAGGAGTCGCAGTTAACCAAAGGTTGGATAAACAAGGACAAATAAGGCTCTATCCTCTGTATGCTCCAAGTTGTTTCAGTGTTTCATTTAAATAATACAGTTCATCTAATTTAATTTACAGAATTCAGAGGGGAATAATGAGTGCTCAAAAAAGAAAACCGTAGTACTAGATGAACCACTGTTTGCTATTTCCATTTATAACTACAATTTTTAACTGTCTTATTGTTGTTTATACATTTCCATATTCAAGAAGAAAACTTCTTCCATAAAAAAGTTTCACATGATTCTTCAGGTCATGTGAGTTTGTTTTTGTGTATCCATTCATTGTTTTTAAAAACATTATAGAGCTAACCCATTTATAGACTTGTTCATAAGATTGGCATAATCTTGAAACCCAGAATATCTGATTGATAATCAGAGAAAATCCTTATGAAAATGATCCCTTGGTGTAAAAGAGCTAGTTACTACAGAAGATATATAGATGGAAAAAAAATCTCAGAATGATATGAATCTCAGGAACAATGCAAAAATCTGAAAAACCGTCCACATCCTTTACAAACACTACATATGAAAAAAAGTTAAGCTCTTAAATTATGCAATGGGTAATTAACCCAAAAGGATTCTGTAAAGGGGAATAAAGAACAGAATATTTTGTGTTTCTGAAAGATTGTCCAAAACCAGAAGGAACAAGGTAGCTTGTAGTTGTGTTTTTTTTTTTTGTGTTTTTTTTTTTTTCCTCCTCTCCTGGAGATCGATCACTTAACCCCACACTCAGAGACATCCAAGAAAGCACCACAGAATCATCTGCATTGTGGCTATGTGAGCACTTCTCTGGTAATCCAAGATTAGGCTGAATATACAATTTTCGACTCTGTATACGTAGGAGACTTAAAAGTTATTTACTCTGAGTCCCAGGGCTAAAATTATTTACTTTCGATGATTTTTTACACAGTTTTTTATAATTTTTTAAAAATCTATTAAAGAATCAGCTCAGACTTTCCTAATCTCCTGGACATTAAATACAATTTGCTTAATGCAATATGTATGCTTAGCAGCTATGACATTGATATTTATTTAACCACAGTAACAAGTACTTTTAAAAATATATTTATAAACAAGAATCTGATAAAATAATCTGAAAAAATATATTGGCCACAGGAAATACCAGTGAAAGACATACAAAACAACTTACCTTAGGACTTCAGTTTTCTCATCTGATATTTTAATTACCTTTGGTTTTGTTTTTAACCAGTTGCTACAATTTTAATTCCCCGTAACATACAGCAATTTCAGAGTGTAACAGAATAGAATTGAGTCTATTTTTCTAATCTTCTATTTTATGTAGCCATAATTAAAAATATTAATATTATTCTGTCCTGTGATTTATTCTCATCTCAGAAACCTTCTATTCTTTAAGTACCAACTCTTAACGAAAATTCCCAGATTATTTACCGTCTTGGTTTATATGCATAACACCAGAGACAGAAGAGGAGGGCATTCAAATTGGACTGGTTTTCAGGATAAAAAGAGTGGGTCTTTGGCATATTCTAGAACAGGATGGGTCATTCCCAGTTAGAGAAGTTCAGAAACAGGAAGATTACCTGTACAGGGGTGAATATGAGGTAAACTTTCTTCCATACTACTTTAATATGTATAACTCAGGTTGTTGCCAAAACAGTGATTTCTGTTTTTACATGAAACTTGCTGGTTATAGGTGTGAAAATGCAGTCATGCTATAGCTAGATAAATGTACTGAAGGTGTAGGTGGCTTGGCCTATTGATTCCTAGATAGAGAAGTCTGACTAGAACTTTATTTGATGAGCATCCTTGGTAATCACTTGTTACACCTGGCAAGCTTGATAAACCAATTTTCTTCCTTGTCCAAAAAATCTCCCTGCCCCTTAAAACATTCCTTGAGTTTCAGGTTTTCCTGTAGTAGTATAAAGAGTATTTTTTTTTCCCTAGGCAGATCTAAGTACCATTTTCTTTTATATATATATATATATATATATATATATATATATATATTCTTTTATATAAATGTGTGTGTGTTCTTGCACTGCGTCAATTGACAAGGCACCAAACACTTACGTCATCAAGTGTTCGTATTAAGAAATGTGTAATCTCTACCTACATCCTGCATAAATTTAAGACCTGTGCTAGACAGAGCTGAAACAGGGCTGCTTTCTCTTTGTAGTCTTACTCGTATTGCACGACCCCTACCAGCTTCTCCTACAAAAGGAGAAGAGCTTTCATTTTACTAGATAACATTGAGGTTAATTGTGTTACTGACTTGAGAGAGAAGCCTGTTAAGCTTTGGATAATTGTTTTCATGTAGAGAGCTGTTATTTCCAATTACTGCTCATGCTAACAACCACTTAAGTTTGCAGTGCTAGAGATTCTGTTTTGTCACCACAGTGTTTAATAAAATGTTTTTCAGAGTCACCAAAAATCATTAATTCCTTATCACAGTCAAAGTTAAATCCTCTTTCATATAAAAATTTCTGTGAAACAGATGTGATTCAATAGAGCGGCAACACGTACTGCAGCATCCAAATGAATCCTGAAGACTAAATGCACATCATTGGACTCTAAAACTAGCCCAGCAGATGCCCTTTTCCTTTTAACTGCAGGGCAGAATTTTGCAACTGTAAGAATGTTTCTGGTAAGCTCAGACAACACACTAGCTCATTTTTTACCCTGTTAAGGAAGACAGAATTCAAGGCTTTTTATACTGGAGTGTAATTTCTATGTACATTAATTAGCCATTCATTCTATTGTAAGCCTTATTTTCTTACACAAAACGCAGCCTTCTGAACTGCTTCTACATGAAAAAATAATCAAAAACAATAAATGCTTATTTTTAATATACTGGGTTTCATAGCTGCCCTACTATAAATTGAGAAGAATATATCTGCTGATAAGACAAAGAAAGAAATAGTAGGGGATTTATTTTTTTTTTTAATTCAAAATAATCTAGGAGATGGGAACTTCTGCTGCATTAGATTTGGCCCTACTTCCTTACACATCCTACCAAGTGAAGTGCCAAAGACCGCCATTCCCCAGAACGGCAACTATTTAAGATGCTTTAATTAAGTTTGTTTGGTCCTATAGCATGATCCTATTCCAGATTTTCTAGAATAGAATCTGTAAATTCTAGATTACTGAGTCATAAATATCACAAGAAAATTATCATCACTATTAACATTATTGGCAGCTATATGAAAACATCCCAAAAGCCATCCTTATGGCTGTTTGACAAACATTTTTTCAAAACAGTAATAATGACAGTTTGTTCTCCTGAATTCTCAGATGTGTACACAAAGGTGTTAGGGTAGATCACATAGTTCATAAGTACGATGGTGAAATTATATGGTTTACTATTCAAAATGCCCCAAACTACATTTCTATCACCAAAGTAGAAGTCACCACCTCCTTTAGATAGATTTTTGAACAAAATCTCTGTCTATAGCGAGGCCAGACACCATTTGCTCTCTGCTGCATTCCAGTGGCTGAAGGTGTTCCTATACTTAAAATCTCATTAAAACTTCACTATCCCAATAAGCTACTCTCTACCAGGAGAGTATATACCAGTCTCTCAACTTTAAAGGCAAAATGGTGAGAAGTCCTCATGCTAGATCTAGCTCTGTTCATAAATACATATTTTATTATTATTAATGACAATATGGCTAACATTTACAGTGCAGAAGACAGTAACATAACACTTCTGGAAAAACACTAGTAAAACTATTTCCTAATGTGAATTTCTGATATGATCTTAATTAGATAACTAAGAAAAGGATCAGCTTTGAATATAACTTACAAAAATGTAGCATAAGGGCAGCCCATGGACCTGAGTAATAGTTGTGCCAATGAAAGACATCTGGTGTGGTCACATCTTCAGTGATCAGGTAGCATGTAAATACCAGAGAGAGCTAAGGGAGAAGGTACCTCAGTCTGCAAAATCAGAATTTAAATATGCTTTCCTAAGACTGATGTATTGACTCAGTTCTGTTGACCATAAAAGTGTTTTCATTAGTATGGATAACGAAAAGGTTTCTTTTTGTTGTTGTTTTGTTTTTATTTTTCCCCCCTTTAAAAGTTCTCCGTTATCAATTAAGCCTTGCAACAAAGTTCTGGCTATAGACAATATGAAGAATGGAAACACTTCTGGAGACATAGCCTATACTTTGCTGTTGCCATGTCTATGGTAGCAGATGGTCTTTTCATGCACTGTATCATCAGCATGCCAAATAAGGTTCTACAGAGTTTAAAATTTAAACCTACAGAGCAAAGGAAACATGTTACAACAACTACAGAAAATGAAGCCAGATTGATGAGTAAAGATGGCCACTAAACTGCAGAAACCTGGTAGTTTTTGTTGTTCTATTAAAAACAGCAGAGTAGAATTAGAATGAATGTCAGACTGATTTAATTAAACCAAATACAGACTGTTTCATTAACAAAGATTTCAGATGACCAAACAGCAAATAAAGGGTATAAGACAGTCACCACCTCCCTTTGGAGGAAGGTAGTACTCTGCAGAACTGACAGACACATTAAGAAACTCTGGAATTAAGGCAAGCTCATTGTTGCAATATCAGACTGAAAAACCATTAAAGAAAAATAGAGGTTGAGGAGAAGCCAGCCTCCATCACACGCACAGAAGTTGAATGACCCTACGTTTCAGATGTTTTGTTCAGAACATGCTTCAAAAGACACTCCCCTGTGTTACTACCCAGGTTCACACACTAGCTTTGCTTTGGGGATAAAAGCAAAATGCACCCCAAATCCTTACTTTATCTATGCTATTTTTGTTTTGTACACTTCTTTCCACATCTGGGTCAACATGCTAGAAATTAAGGTGGAAGTACAGTATTTCATTCCTTCTTCATGTGCCAGCTTTTCACCATATTTGAAAAGTGCATTAAATTATCCAGATAATGAAGTTGACCAGAATACATCATAGCACTCCTCTAGCCACATGTCTGTACCTCCTCCCTATGGAAACAATGATTCTCTTTTTAAGAGTACCTGTTTTTGGCAGAGTGCTGAAGGTTTTCCTTATTCAGTGCAAAGGCAAAATACAGTTGGCACATTCATCCTAGATACAAAAGGCAACGTACGCACAGCTAGAATGTTTTGGAACAATCAAAAAGACAGACAGTGAGAGAAGAGAAAACTCAAGAACACGGCTGATGGCAGAAGACAATTCTAAAGAGAAGAATCAGAAGACTGCAAAGATGATTCAGAAGGCAGTAAAGGTCCCTAAGCTGCAAACAGACAGGAGCTGGAAGCATACCCAGGGGAAGTATCATCTCCTTTTCCCATTTTTATAATGTTTCCTCTTGGCCACGATTAGAGACATGATACAGGCTAGGGAGACCTTTGATATGATGCAGTGAGGATGTTCTTCCTTTTTTGTGACTGATGAGAGAAACTGCAACAGTAGCAGCGGAAAAAGCAGGAAAGAGACCACAAACTAATTGCTCTGATCTGGATCAGCAGTTGAGAGGTAGTGAAGGTCACTTGGTTGTGATCAGTGACAGAACCTCATGCAACATCCTAGTTATACTGTTTATGCAAGCATGCTCCGGTCTCCAAGATGGGAACACAAATTCTCAAGGTGGTGACACATACAAGGACAAGCACCCAAAGAAACGTCAAAGAGCAATTCCTTAATATGAATAGATTACAGCAACATTTTTGTGTGCTGCCTATTCACTCCTCAGTAAACCTATGTTCTTCTCTTAAAAATATATTAATATATATTTTTAAGTTTTGATCCTTAAAAAGTAGATATTTACTACAGAAAAGCTAGGAAAAATGAATGAGTGGTACACTCGTGTAATTCTACGTGGTTGCACAATGCAGGGTTAAACATGTTACTTGCTTTTGTCTCCAGCCAAAAAATACATTAAAACATAGAAAGTTTACTCCAAGATATCTTACTACATTAAAGATTAACTTGAGTTTTTAAGAACTCAGAAGTCTTAGCTGTTTAGAATTGTGTTATAAGTCAGTATATTTAAAGTTAAAAAAATACCTTTGAAGATAGAACTGGTATACACTCTTCATTTTTACATTTTTATGTTTAACCCAAGGAGCATATTACAAGTTTTTTTTAGTCATAACATAAATAGATAGCCTATGAAGAAACAGCCTTCTCCCTTCTTTCTCTTAAATAAGGTTGAAATGTCAAGTGAAGAGTTGGTTGTTCAGTCTGAAGTTGACCAACTGGAGATACTAGTTGTACAGACACTTCCTCTTCCTGGTGTATTTCATGATACACTTGAGAATATATATGTATATGTATATATATGTGTGTGTGTATATATATATATATATATAAAGATTTCTGTGCTATTTAATAGGAATAGAATGAATAGATGTTCTCCTGACAGAGTAAAAGTGAACCTGGTAAGGATTCTTAAAGTTTCTTCTTGAAAGAAACACCTTCCTACTCCCCAAAATCTCCAAGCACAACCCAAACCTGTTTTACAGAAGACCCAGTACCCATTGGCTCAGTACCCTTAGAATGGTACAATAGGCTCTTCAAAAAGGTCTCCAGGTGGGAAAAAGTACTAAAGCCTAACTATTTGGCAGTAGTCATTGACTAACAAGAAGTATTCCCAACAGCTGTTATGCCCTGTTTCATTACTGCACTCAGAGCTAAACAGACATTCACCTGGCAACAGTTCAAGGCTGGTGAGTACCTTGCAAACATCCTTCCAGATCAACTCATAACAAGGAGAGAAAGCAGAAAGACAGAACTCTCACAGTATCAAGTGAGTGTTACAAACGCTATTGTGCTTTCACAGGTTTTATAGAGAACAGGCTAGCAGCTGAAAAGCACATATTTAGAGTTCTTTATAAATAAAGAGTTTAGTCACTATTGATGGTACTCTTGCAGCCTCTGGGAACAGGTAAGGGCTCTGTATCATCACTATACAAGTCATTTATGATATGGTTTACATCCATCTCATAGAAAAGATACTGTATTTGTTGTATTACTTTTGCATATTACTGGCTCCAAAAATTCCTGTTCTAGAAACAACACTTGTATTTTAATGAGGCAAAAAACAAATGTCTACAAGCAACACAAATTCAGAACAACTCTGGATAACCTACCATGTGCCATCTGTCAAGAACACTATTTATTTGCAACGTTTTTTATATCAATGCATTCCCATCATATGCACATAAGATTCTGTAACCTCTTTCTCACTTCCACTAATGCTATTTATATTCCATTCAGAACAAAATGAATTTAAATTCCAAGCCAATGGTAAGCCACCAAAAGGTCCATAATTGCAGTCCTGTACTATAGTCACATTCTAGATAGTATGTACTGTTGATGTGAGCAACTTCCTACACACCTACGTTGATACCTTTATTCTCAAGGTACTTATATCACCAACTGATTCTAAAGACATTTAGTATATATCAAATTATCCATCCCTATATATGAGATAGCTTATTTAATAAAAAAAGTTTCCCGGTTCTTTATATGAAGCCAAAATATCAAAACTAGTTGGAGCAAAACTATGTCTTTATTAACAAAGGTGCCAGAGCAACCTTAAAAGTGCAACTACAGACATAATCTAAACTTAGAATTCTAACTGAAACACCTGAAGAACACAGCTGAGTAACTGAGGGGTCCTTTTGCAACTTCCTTATTCCTCATCCCATCTCACCGTTCCTCATTTAAGAAAAATTGCTTCAGGAGGTAATCTGCCTATTTCATTACAGATACTTTTGCTTATTAAATAAATCAGCCAACTTAAAACAATTGCTCAGTGCAAGCAGCGAGCACATGTATATGCACAGTTGCAAAGAACAGAAGAATACAGACTAAAGCCAATTGGCCTCAAAATATTTTACATGAGTTTCAGCACCATTATCCTTGTTTTGCAAAGTAAGAGTCTGCTGAAGATCACCATGTGTGCTGGTAGTAAAATTAGAAAGCATCATTCCATGCTAGATCTACAGAGCTCCATCTATACACATATATATTCATACAGGAGAGGAAAACTAACATCATATATTGCACAATGGAAAGATTAATATGATTTTTGCATTTCAGTTAACTCTTTATACAAAAAAGCCCCACTCTCCAAAATACACATGCAAAATGTGTGACACCCCACACACCCAGGTGGAAAAGTGTTTACAAGTGTTTGCAATAGCATGCATTGTTCTCTACAAACAGAACAGAAAACAAATTTTTGTTTTGATAGGTCTATAAAACACTGGTTTCTAGAGCAGTCAAGATTCTTTAAGCATGAAATTTACAAGTACTAATGTATTTGTACTCCCTTTTTTCTGACTGTATGGAAGTCCACTACTAGACTGGTTTCCTAACACAAAAACAAGAAAAAAAACAGATTTTCAACTCTCATTTAACAGACTATATGTGCTTTACTTGATCCAGAGCTCCCTTAAGGTGATTTTTTCACTCATCCAGCTGACTTTAGGACTGGTTCTTAACATCACCATCCCCCTTTCTACCAGTGAAAATACCATGATTGTGCCAATTCAACTTAAAGAGTGGATTGCACCCGAGACTGAGAAAAGAACAAAGTAGGAACTACTTACCTGAAAGGCCTGTATACAAAAATCCTAGTCAGCAAAGAATAGCATGTTAACCATTACAATGAAAAGACAAACTATGAGCATCTGCATAAAACCCAGGAAACTTCATACTTCTCTTCTTGATGCTGGTCCTCTTGATCACTCAGTTCATCTTCATCTACCATATGCCCAAATGGTTCAGAAGAAATTGATACCATATTAGACAGTATAACTCTGCTATCACTGCTTCCTGTAAGGATCAGCTGATCATGAGAATGATTGTATCTGACATTCCAGACCCTAAAAAAAAAAAACAAAGAACAACATACTATTCTTACCAGGTTGAGAGTGTATCAAACTTGCTTAGAATACTTTGTTTTTAAAGACAGAATTAAAAATTGATCTTTGATTTGAATGAGGTAAGTATGCATAGAAGTGAAATGCCTCATTCCAAAGACTACTTTTTGCCTTGTTCATTTGGCTTTTAAGCTTCCATGTCATTCATTTTTTATGTTTATCTTTAAAATTCAACAAATATTTTGAGAAAAAAAATCTCAAACCCAAAGATACCATTCAGTGATATAATTCCTTGAAGGTACATGCCAGTTCAATGTTTAGTAAGTCAGAAAAATATTTAAGTTCTAAAAATAAAACCTCCCCAAAGCAAAATACAGATTAGAAGTGATCTTTTAAATAAAAATTTCAAACACCCTAACAGTGAAATTTAAAATAGACCCTAAAACAAAAGAAGGATTATATTTTTCTTCAACTTCAACATTATACTGATCAAGATAATGTTAAATGTCTTAGGGTTTTTGTTTAATTATCTTCCTTCTTGGGGAAAAAAAATCCAAGCATATAAATGCTGTTTCTGTTAATTCACATCTTCATTCCCCTCAAAGCAGCTTCAGGGTCCAGATTTATTTAACAAGAATTACTCCAACTGAAGTTTTATAAAATATGAATTGTTCATCTTGTCTTAACCACAGAAGTCTACAAGTGTCAGACAAGATTCTCTCTTTGCTCCAGCCACAGGCCAGAGCAGTAGATACAAGTGCTAAATATTACCTCAGAGGTTTTTTGTTTTGTTGTTGTTGTTTGTTTTAAATCACTTGCTCTGGCTTAAGGGATACAAAGAGCATAAAATAGTGAGGCTGCATTATTGCACATCTACCATTCAGCATTGGAAGGATAGATGGATAGATGGCAGCTGCTGTAACCAAAACAGCTCAGGGGCTTCTCTGCACATCAGGTGCAACAGATTAGGCTCAAGTTGGGAAGGCACAGCTGTATCCCAGCTGGTCCCTACAAGCCAAGTTCTGTGTTGTGCTTCTCAAAGGTGTACCCTATCTCCCCAACGTTAACAACAGTTTCTTGCCAATTACACTAAAACATTGTCTTACTCTTAATTTACAATCACACAAGGAACATTCACATGTTAAAACCTTTCCTCTGTGCAGAAAAATGATTATTCACAATAGCACAAACATAGTTTGCATTGTTCCTAAACAGTAAAATAATTAGCTGAATAAATTACATAAGCCTTCCACCCACAACACAGCATACAGATAATTTGTTCTACCAGTGGGAATGCTCCTCTAGGGTCTTCACTGGTTCAGTGACATTTCTTGTGTCCCAGAATTTCACCTTGCAGTCATCTCCACAGCTAGCCAGGTAGTACTGTTTATTGGGATTAAAGTCGAGGTCTCGTACCAGCTGTCCATGTGCATTTTCTATGCAATATATCTGTCTGTAAAACACATTTAAAAAATTAAATGGTCTATAAAAAGCTAACTGCACTCCACTGACAAGAATCTGTTTCCCTGGAAACTTGCATAATCCCCTTAACACCCGCAGACCTTGAGTTCCCATTGCTAGCATATAGTTTGGGGGAAATCCCAGCTGTGAACTGCAGTGACTCGTATAGATTTCTCAGCTTGCTTTGAAGTTTTACTCTTTACTTGTTTGTATTAGGATCATCTGGAGCTAAAAGCTAACATGAGATCCAGATTATTCTAATACAACTCTCTAGCAACTTTATGGAAATTCTGTGACTAAACCACAGTATGTTCAGATAAGAGCTTGTCTAAGTATTTATACCTGTTCTGTAATTATAATACCTTCTCCCTGTAAGAAAAGCTGAGATGCAAGGGAGGCGATAGGACCAAAAGATCTTTATCACATTATTCTGAATTCACCTTCTTAAGCTCTAGCATTTAGCATTAACTCACCTTTGGCCTTCATGTTACTTGTCTGTGTTTATGTGCTTCACGTGAACCACTTCAGAAAACAGTACTGCAGTAATGACAACTACCTATCATCCTTATTCAAAGCACTCAAGCTACATCATTTTGCCTCACTACCTCCCCTCTTAAATTTGCCTCTTTGATCGTTTGTGCCGCTGCATCACAGGCTGGACATCAGGAAGAGGTTCTTCACTGAGACGGTTGTCGTGCATTGGAACAGGCTCCCCAGGGACACAGTCAAGGCACCAAGCCTGTTGGCGTTTAAGAAGCGTTTGGACTGTGCTCTTAGACACATGGTCTGAATTTTTAGGTAGATTTGTGTGGAGTCAGGAGTTAGACTCAATGATCCTTATGGGTCCCTTCCAACCCGGGATATTCTGTGATCCCTGGCTTTATTGAAGTCTGTACCTGTTTCCATGACCAGCGTCAAAACCATCTACCAAGGTTCTGCTTAGATTTGCGTCTCCTACAATCTTCACAGTACTTGTGCAGAGAGATTTGTTTTGTTTGCTTTGTTTTGCCTTTTTTTCAGATGAAAGATGTTCTCCTTTGGAAAACGTGGACTGACCAAAAATCTGTATTTTCTGAGCTTTATCTAGGTTCTCCCATCAAGACCAGAGTAGTCTCTTGTTGTTACTATCTAACTACTAATATAAAGCAAAAAGTAGAATCATAGAATAATGGATACTGGAAAAGACCTTCAAGATCATCAAGTCCAACCATCAACCTTAACTACCATACCCCATCACTAAAATGTGATCCTTAGTGCCTTGTTCACACACCTCTTAAATACATCTAGGAATGGGGACTCCACCACTTACCTGGGCAGCTCATTCCAGTACTCAACCACCCTCTCTCCATTAAGAGATTCTTCATAATCTCTAACCTAAGCCTCCACTGGTGCAACCTGAGACTGTTTCCTTATATCCTGTCACCTGAGAAAAGAGACCAACACCCTTCTTGATTTCAACCTCCTTTCACGTAGTTGCAGAGTGATTAGCTGTCTCCTCAGTCTCCTCTTCTCCAGACTAAACAGCCCTAGCTCCTCAACTTGTTTAGTCCCTTCACCAGCTTTGTTGCTCCTCTTTGCACTTTTCTTCTCAAGCAATTCAACACCCTTCTTGTAGTGAATGTAGTGAAGGGCCCAAATCTGAACACAGTACTCCAGGTGTGGTCTCACCAGTGCCGCATACAAGGGGACAGTCACTTCCCCAGACATGCTGGACACACCATTTCTGATGCAGACCAGGATGCTGTTGGCCTTTTTGGCCACCTGGTCACACTTCTGGCTCATGTTCAGCTGGCTGTCAACCATCAGCACCCCCAGGTCCTAGTTCTGTCAGGCAGCTTTCCATACACTCTTCCCCAAGCCCGTAACACTGCACGGGGTTATGACCCCAGTGCAGGACCCGGCACTTACCCTGTTGAATGTCGTGCAATTGGACTCAGCCCATCAATCTTGCCCATTCATCCCATCCTCCAAAGACTTCCTGCCCTCAAGCAAATCCATATGAAGAGCTTCAAAGTATATTATGCCTAGAATAACCTCTTTCCTGACAACTACTGCAGTCACTTGGGATAGAGGATATTGCCTCGATATTCAACTTCATAACTATTGTTTGAGAGACTGAGGATATCACTGAGCTATGTCCTCCTACCAGCTATTCTGGGGTCTGAATTTTACATTTTCTTTTCATTTCTTGAAATCTTGAAAATTCATGGGAATCTTTTTTTAAAAAGAAAAATCTCAAGTATGCTTGTACCAGTAAAACACTCTTTCCCCCCCACTATTGCACTTTTCACTTCATTTTTGATTGCACTGCTCATAGCGATGTGTCAGGGTTTAAAAAGGAATGCCGTTCTCTGCCTACCCTACATTCAGTTATGCTTACCACAAAAGCCTTTATCCTAACTTAACTATTAGTCTGACCACTTGATCGATCTCTTTCCTTCCAAAATACAAATATTCTCTTTCACTCTATCATCTTACCTTCAGCAATACAGCGTATATTGAGCTTCCCACTAATACCATAGATAAGTAGGATTACACCAGACCACACAAACATTTCTTCCAGCTCTTTGTGCCCTCTTCTCATGTTTTTTTGTTTGTTTTGTTGACTTCCTTCTACAATTTATCATTGGACTCTGAATTTCCCTGATATAATTCTCTCTAAAAATCCATTCAGCCGAGTGTCTGACCTGTCTGCTTCACAAACACATCTCTAAGTTTACTAATGATTGCTTCCTAGTCTAGTCTAACAGTCTTCCTACCAACCTCTTGTTTTTTCCCTTCATTCTTTGTTCCATTCACTACCATTTACTTTATTTTACACCTATCATAACTGCACTCTCACAGAGGTGGCTATTCAAACTACTTTAGAAGCTCCTTTCCTCTTTGCTGGTATAGAAAATTTTCTGACCTTCTTGGTTTTTGCATCTTATACTGCCATGGTTTTTATATCCCTGACTTTAAACACCTACCGCTAGCCCAGCCTGTCCTTAACAAATATTCACATTATTCTAGACATTACAGTGTAACTGAAGATGAGACATTCTTGCATGTATTCTTTCAAGTACATCGCAAACTGCTCTTTGGCATAGCACAGTTCTCTTAAAATTGTTCAAGGACAATCTAATATGAGCTTTGATTAAAGTAATTAGAATTGTGGGGTCTGCTTTTGTTAACGAAACTACCCCTTCATTGCAGACCTTGTTAATAACTGGACCATCTTTCACACAAGTTACTCAGAGAATTCATTTAATACAAGATCAGAGATGCAGAACATGAAGCAGACTTCACAGCATTTAACATTATCTACTTAGAGGGTTTTATCTTAGGGTCTGCATGCTATATGTTAAAAAATGGTTTCTACTTTGACCCTTCCTCTCTTCTATGCTTCATTTATAAAAGTCTTCATAAATGAGCATATACGCATATATATGAAGTTAGATTTTTTTTTTCCTTTTACAGGGTAAAGAATAGAACTTTCAAATACAACAGGCATACAAGTGACTTTTAATGACTGTATTTGTATTTTTAACTTTTCATTATTAAATTAAACAAACCTGTTAGGCAGAAACACATAAGGCTGGCAAACATGGGGATTTATTGCTATACCCCTGAGCTGGCAGGAACCATAGGACTAAATTTAAAGTCATCCCCCTTTAAGGCAACAAAAGTTATTACAAGACATCAGTCTTCTCGGTTTAGTGATAAATTACTATGTGCTAAGGGGATAAAGCGTATCTTAAAAAAGCTTGCACAGGCTTTAGTAGTCATGGCAACAGATGTGCCCAACATCACTCCTTTGCTTATCAAAATCACAACTACACGGGGGGGAACACCATATTAGGTAGACTCAAAGCCTTAATTAATTTGGTTATGATTTTGATAGATTCAGTAGTTTCATATAACTGCTATGCTAGAGTCTTCGATGTAGTATAGTACACCATTTGTTAAAAATCAGAAAAGTCAAGAGTGAACTTACCCAGTGAATTACCTTCAGAGATTAAAGTTACCTTTACAAAGTATGCTATGAAGACAGTTCATAGCATAGTCAGGACTGATGGTAAATCCTGATTTTCAGTCTGAATTACACAACAGCTTCATTCAGGTAATGCTTATGTATTGAACAAATCATCTTGGGACTAGTACATAGTTGAGTAAAATTCAATATGCAAGCCAGAATTGAAGCTCGGGGAAAAAAACTGAGAAAACCCTTTACTAAACTGTGAATACATCAGCAATGCAAGCCCAACCATTCCATTTATAAGTGACAGCTTTGCCACATTTCTAATCTTAAAAAAAGTTAGGAGCAATGAAAAATCCATCTCCAAAGTAGATTGTCTTTTTTCTGAGAAAAAGACAGCAGTTTTTCATTACCTCATGCTTCGTGTATCCCATCCTCGAACAGTGGTATCATTGGCTGTTGCAATCTGTGTACAATTGTGGTGTGGGCTCCACCTTCCAGAAGTAAATTTTAATTGTCCTTTCCCTTCCAAGGCTGCAGAACTAGAAAGCTTAAAAAAAAAAATCTAGCAATGTTTCTAAATGTAAAGATGCAAAACTAAAGTTAAATTAGTTCCACTGAGGATAAAAAACTGCACAACAGCCTAATGTTTCAGGTGTAATATATTAGCAAAATCCTAGGATAAAACCAGGTAAAAAATTAGGAAGACGGAACTTACCTTGTATCTCAAGGTAAATTTTACAAAGGCTTATAAAGCGTAATATATGCAGAAGCATTAGTAGTACCACGCTTCTTTATAACCCGAAACAGTCTCAGGTCTGAATGTGTTGAAACAGACATAATATAGACATACTGCAGACATCTGTAGCTGTCTTAAATGAGCAAATCAGCACGTGCTTTTTGTTTCATGATCAGTCATAAAAGACTCATGAAATGGATGCTTTTCCATAAGAAAATGCTATATTTTAACTGCAGGAAAAGAATTAGCATCAAAAACTATTCAATAAACACATAGCAGCATTTAAAAAAAAATCAGGACCCACAAGCCCATGTCATCACATACATGCCAACCAAAATAATAGAAGGTACTAGATCACAAATCTACAAACTGTAAGAATTAAATGTTTCACAGTTCCAAGGCTTGCACGCCATGAACAGACAACTCTGCATCTCCATACAGTTAATAAAAGGAAGGCAGAAAAGCAATCAGCTTTGTCTTTGACATAAGGCAAATTGTCCTCCAATTCCATGTGAACATGAGGGAAAATACAGGATGCAGACACTGCAAATTAGTTGTATTTCCAGTAACATACTGAAGCTGATTGATTCATATCTGAGAGAGAGGTGGAAAAGGAAAATAACTGCATTTTAATCAGATTAAAAAAACATAGAAGTTAAAAGTGCCTGAGCAGACAGACATATTTGGTCATCTTGCACATGATGTTCATATTTACAAATGTTTCATTGAAAGGGATTTCACACAAGCAGATTACAGCACTGGATCTTGTTGAATCACTTTTCTCCTTCACCTAGGTACTAACACATCATAGAATATTTCATTAAATACAAGATTTAACAGAAAGCTTGCTACTCTCAACAGAAATATGAGACCTGGTTGGATGAAAAGGATTAAATATATATACTGCTTACATAAAGTCTGACATCAACAGAAAAATATACTGTCAATTCAAGACTGTTTAAACCTCCTTACATATGATCCCAATACTCCTTTCTGTAGTTTCTGACTTTTTACTGTTACATTTCTACTAAGAATGTCTGTCTTAACATTCAGGCTGACAATCTAGAAGGTACAGCTCTTATCATCACTAAAATCTATGATGCCTAAGATGTATCATCTTCCAAAAAATCTTTCTGAAGTACCTATATTTTCAGATTACAGTAGACTTAGCATGCAAGCTCATAGATTACTCATGTGTTAATGTGATACAACACTATATTCAGACTTCTATATTCAGACTTACTACTGTTTTACCATTCCTCCTGAGTCTGAAAGCCTTTCTACAATTTGCAGGTTATTAATAAAAAAATAAAATACAGCACAGGACAATGGACTGATGGTTGCACTGGGTCTGGCTGGGATGTTAACTTTCCCAGCAGCAGCCCATACAGTGCTGCGCTCTGCACTTGTAGCTAGAACAGCAGTGGTATCACACCAGAGTTGTGTCTGCTGCTGAGAAGTGCTGGCACAGCATCAGGACTCTCTCTGACCCTCCTAGGGGGTGGGCAAAGAAGTGAGAGAGAAACATCACCAGGGCAGCTGACCTAAACCAACCAAAGGGATATTCCATACCATATGATGTCACACTCAGCAATAAAAGGTGGAAAAAGGAAGAAGAGGGGAGGGGTGGGCTCTCGTTGCGAAAACGTCTGTCCTCCTCCCGAACACTGGCTACGTGCGTTGAGGCCCTGCTTCAAGGACGTGGTCAAGCATCGCTCATTTGTGGGAAGTAGAGAGTAATTTCTTTTCCTCTGCACTTCCACATAGCCTTTACTTGTTCTGTTTTGTTATTACCTTTCCCCCTCCCTCTTCCCCTTTCCCTTTTTTCTCTTTAGTTGAATTGTTTAATAATAATATTTCCTTAATAATATTTTTTCTCTTTAATTAAGTTATCCTTATCTCAACCCGTGAGTTGTTCTTTCCTTTACTTCTTCCCCTCCTCATCTGAAGAAGGGGAGTGAGAGAGCGGTTGTGGTGTTCAGCTGCCTAGCACGGTAAAGCCACCACAATGGTAATAAAAGACTGCACTGTTTATTTTTTGATGGTCAGGCAATAGAGAACATGAAGATCTTGAGTAGGACATGTCAAAAATTAAACTAACTTTATTTAATAGAATGTTAACACTGACAGCAAAAGAGTACCAAGAAAAAGAATATCTCAAATCATACATCTCCAAAATCTGTTCTTGAAACAGAAAACATCACATGAATCACAGAATCACAGAGTGGCTGAGGTTGGAAGGGACCTCTGAAGGTCATCTGGTCCAAACCCCCTGCTCAAGCAGCACCACCTGCACCCAGGACCATGTACAGGAGACAGCCCTATATGAAACACTGTAAAATGAAAGCATAATTGTCCTCCAGAGTAATTTTTCAACAGGTTTAAAGAAGGCATTCCAAAGAAGTCTGCCCATTACTCAGGTGTTAAAAAAGAAATATTGATTAACATACAAGTAAGGTAAATCCAGTGGCTTCTCTATGCAGAAACATAGAAAGTTTTCTATAGATAATCTAAGCCATTACACAAATAGGCTTTTGTTATCTAGAAGAGGTAACAAAATCTGCCACAAGTCCATGCCAATGACACCTTACTGTGTATACTACTGAGTATCAGATAAAATGGTTTTAACAATAAGTGAAGCAGTCTAAATAGATGATTTTGTGCTAAATTAATACTGAGAACCTAAAGCACAATAAATGGGGGAATTTATACAAAGCCTATATCCAAGGGTTGTAAATTAAATAGAGGGCTGTGACATATTAACCGGTATTGGTTAATATACTGTCATGTGAATTTGATTATTGTTGGCTTTCTTCATCATAAGTATTCCCCCATACATATTTATCAAACTAATATTGCTTTTCTTTAGAATAAATAGGAAAGTAAGGACAATTGTAGAAAGAGGGAAATATTTAACCAATAGCAACAGAAAAATACCCAGTTGCCTACTCTTAAACACTCACATGCAAGACAACTGATATATTATTCATTTCCCCCACGCATGTTAGAGACAAGATACTTGAGGAGTATTTAGGGAGGTAGTAGTTAAAAGATTAGCAAATTGAGGGCTGGTGAATATTGTTCTTTATACTACTTTCAAATATATCATGATTTGTTTAAGAAAAAAAAAAAAATCTTACCACAGCTTTGTCTGGACTTTCCTGCAAATCCCACAATAATATGTTATTATCGGCCAGAGAAATAATCTTTTTACCATCTCCCATAGGTTCCCACATAACACTGTAAAACAGGAGAAAAAAAGATTAAAAAAACATTAAAATGAATCAGAATTAGTACTAGAAAGACATTTTAAGTTCATGTACCTAATCTGTTCCAACACTTCCTAAACGATTTTGATTATGGTTTCCTTCAGCTGAAACTGGCCCACATTTGAAGTGCAAAACCTGCCATTAATGAGCAATCAAGGAACTTTTATATGTCATAGATGAACACTACAGCAGTGTGAGTTACTTAAGCTGTATGATACAAAACTAGGCTTGCTTACAGAATCTTTTAGTCAGCTCTGATACTTTCCATTTCCTTTTGAGTGCCCTTTGGCATCCTGTCCAAATTTGTCAGAAAAAGGAATGCCATTCAACTTCCCTAGACGCAAGCTTAATTGTAAGTTTCCTGAAATCCCCACTTCATTTCCCATCCATTCTGTATATTCAGTCAAACAAAGTGAAAAGTGATTATGTCATTGTGGCACAAGCCATCCTGCATATGTGCAAAGGAAAAACCAAAGGCCTTGACATGCCCTCACTTTCAAGTAATTTAGCTTGAAACCTTAAAGTTCTTCATATGCAACTTTGCACACCATTTTTGGAGGTGCATCAAAAATCAGAAGCCTCAGAGCTTTGATGCCAACTGCTTCAAACTCAGCAGCTGTCATCACAGCTCATTCAACACACCCTTTTCACCTGATTCACCAGTTTTGTGCTATACATGAAAAAATAGTAGAAATCATCAGTCCTCATCTCTGTTTCTAGCTATGAGAAGCAGCACACTCAAGCCAGGGAGTACAGGCAGCACAGTTAAGTACATACACAAAAGCTTAAGACAGAGATTACAATTTTAATATTGATAGCTACACAGTGAACCTTTCCCCCATCACTAGACAAAAAAAAATTATTCAAAGGCATTTGGCATGCAGGTTCTCATCCTCAGTGCATATGTAGAGAAATAGCTCTTGAAGTTTGTCAAGAGTCCATCACTAGACACAGATTTTCTAGTCTAACTTCTTGATGAATCAAGTCAGTCTCTGGATTGAAGAGATGAAACAATGCCATGTGAGTAGATGCAGTCTTGAGCAAGCAAGCCCAACATTAGGCAGCCAATGGCTACATTCCTACCTTGGTACTGTACATTATAAATGCTCTTATACACCATTTATCTTCAAATTTATATTACTCTTACCTTCCTAATAAAGTATGAGCTGTCTGACATCAGACCTAACCCATGGGGCTCAATCCAATCCAGGATATGCTATAAACCATTAGGAAGAGCAAGTAACAGAAAAGTGAAAGCATAGGGTGAAACAGTGTTAGGTTCTTCACACCTTAAGCAAAATACCTCATTCTCAAAGATTTTTCACTTTGCTTCTTCCATGAAAAGTTTCATTGCTTTTAACTCTCTACTTTTACTGAAAAAAGTGCTTAGACAAATGCAACTGTTAAAGCCAGGTAATAAGGAGAAGATAGAATCATGCCAAAAAAAAAGTAAACTAATACCATGCAGATGAAGATGCAGGAACTATCAATACAGGTGTGTTGCTGACTCCTCACCCACTGAATGTTTCCCTAAAGCAAAAGAGCAGCTCAAAGAAAGGAACAGCTTCTGCATCTATCTTCTTCTGGAACCATGACCTGCATCCTTATTCCGTTGTCAATCCATGGAAACTAACTACTTATAAAAGACCATTTGTAATGAGCTCTGTTGTATTAGGACAAAATCACTTTATTTAGCACATTAAGCTGCCATCGTGTTTTAATGTTTTAAAGGTGTTTTAACAAGCATGTGGGATTAGAATGATTCTATGATTTGTTTTAAATTAGTCTGTTTTACTCTTATTATTGTCTGTCTTATATGTAAAAAATGTTTCTTGTTAAAAGTTGTATGTTCCAACTTAGAAAAACTTATAAGCAACTGAAAACAAGTGTTGATAATAAAATGATTAAGCAGTTTCAATTACAGGTTCAAGCATCAATTTGCTTTATAATAATTAGAAGTAGTCAGTTGTCACAGCTATGTATATTTCCCAATTCCATATAGTTCTGCTGCACAGATATATTTATTAAGCCCTTCAAAGAGATGAACTTATCTACATATAATAGGATAAAATATCAATGCACCATGACCTCCACCTGATCACACGGTTAACCTTCCACAATTCACTTTCCTAAAGCAAAGACATCATTTTGGCATCATCACTTCTATAAGAGGTGACAAATGGGTAACATTGGTAACTAAGAAATCCTTAAGATTTTAACTTTTTTGTTGTTGTTTTTAAACTTCTGTTTTAAATTTCACTATTTTTCTTACGTATTGCTGGAAGTGCAACACTGTCTTTTGGTGTTGATTTAGGTAGATATTCTCTATTTATATCCAATAAAATTTGATTTGACCAATTGCCTCTTTTAAGGGTCTTCCAGGCGGAGATCAATATTCTCATCACCTGTTGATATATTTGTCCCTTTTCCTACACTGATCACTGAGCCTTTGGTTTTAAATGCAAGATTGGAAGCAATTTTATTATTATTATTTTTAATGTTTTCAAAGGTGGGAAGAAATTTCATGTCTTTGAGTGTTACTGAGCTTCAAGGTAAAGAATTTTTATACCTGAATACTGAGCTAATTATATATTATACCTAATACTGAGCCAATTATATAACCCAGCTGACATATCTTCGAACAAAAAGGTCTCTGCACATTCACTCTGTCCTTGTGAGATGCCCATTTTGCTTCTGTTTAATTTATCCTTTATGAAAGTTCACTGTTTTATGGGTGTGGTTGTGGTCATCATTCACATTTTATAATTTAAGTGGTTATTCAAATCACCCTTAGTGACATGTTCAGCTGTATTCTGCAGCAGCGACTGAATGTCAAGCACATGAAATACCATAGGAAGAGGAAAAACACTGGTGAGAGAAAAAACGTGGCTTTTGAAGTAAAATATACATTTTAGAATATGTTTTAGCCAAAGCAGAAGTGGTTCTAATCTTTTAAAAAGAAAGCAGATAAACAGGCAATACCATTTTCCCTCCATGTGCTAACAGTTGCTGATGCTTACAGTTTTCATAAATGGACAAGATATTTGTCAAATTCACAGCTGCCACTCAGAAACTTGAGTGTCAGCTTCACTGCTGCTCTTTAGATAATCTATAAACAGCAGACAAGCAATTAATTTGTTGCCTTTTACCCTGTTTTGTTATCATCTGGCTCCTGATGCTTCAGATTAGCTTCTAGCTAGCAGTTTTTGGTTAAAAAAATAAGCAATGAAGAGAACATTTTCCGACTAAAGAAAAAAAGAGAACTTACAATACTCATTCAAATGCACACATAAAAGGACTACAATATCTGTTTTATGCTGAATAGATAGTTAACACTATCATTTATTAATATAGTGAGCTTTTATAAATGAACAAATCAAGTTCTCCACTGTAGACAACAGAAGAATAAAGCAACACGTAAACACTTTTGTAGATGTGAACTGAAGTCAGCCATAATATGTTGGACAAAGTTTTAACTGCTTTTTGGTTTTATAAGTAGAAAAAGTTTTGTTCAATTGAAAATTTTCACGCACTGCAAAATGGAAAATATATCCAAACATTCTGCAGCCTCAAAAGAGCCCATCAGAAAAATTAATATTACGTACCCAAATATTCTTCATTCTGTGTAGTACAGTAATTCAATTTTTTGAAACAGCCAGGAATCCACAATTCTTACTCCTTCCTCAAGTGCTCTACAGAGCAGCCACATTTTTGAGTGAGAACAGTTCTGGCTGTTTTCTGGTACTGAAGTCCATGCTGCTGACACGTGTTTAGTGAATGCAGGTTATGATTTGTCTCAGAATAATAAGCCACCCAGGTATATTTTGGTGTTCAAGTAGTCAAAACAAAGTAAAAGAAAAATCATAGCTTCCTTAAATATACATATACAGATATAGAAATTTCAGATGCATAAATTTATTTTTTTTTTTATTTAAGAGTATACTGAGAAGAATGAGAAAGGTAAAGATGAATTTGGCCATGAGCCTTCCCGCCCCCCCCCCCAAGACACACCTACGTGGGGCTTCTTCCTGGCTCTTCGAATTATTTTTACATTAAGAAAAATATAACTGTTGCATAAATGTATGCAAAAGTATCCCACAAGGAGGTGACACAGGATAAATACTTGCACTAAACTGTTTTTAATTTTTTTCCCTTAAACAATCAAACTAGAATGCTGGTGACCCCACTAGTCTTTTTTGTTTATTTGTTTTAAATAAAAGCAAAATAATGAAGGGTTAGCCTCAGTATTTGTATTTACCTCACTCCATCGCTGTCTGCTGCAGGTGTGCGGTTACATAAGTTTATAGCAAGAAAAAGAATTGGGCTGTCTAAAGCAAGAATCACAATCTTAGCACTGAGAAGGCATTTATGAATATATAAACATAAGAAAGACGGTCTGAATCCTAGGAGCTCACAATCTAATAGAAAGCATGTTAGGGAATTTGTTGCATGAAAGCAAGATATAGGACCCATTCATTTTATGTATGAGCTCCTAAATGCCTATTTTGTAGGAAAGAGTATTAAATTCCTGATAATTCATGATTTGAAGAGATGACCAACAGGTGAACATCTCCATAGTTCATTAACAGTCTGAGGCTTCCACCTAGGTGGCCACCCCAGAAAATGTGTATATTATATTACATACTAACGTTGCACACTTTGCTTTGCTATTTTAAGCAAACTGATTATACAGACTGTACATATGAACTAAACAAAAGCTGGTCACTGCTAACATCCCAAGTCATGAACAATTATAGATATGAATTGACATCTCCAGTCTGCAGTTTAACCAACATAACTATGTCTTGCACATACCTGCAGCAAAGTAAGAGTAATTACCAGTGGGGACAAAACATGAACGTGCTATGCAACCACACATGAAACAGTAAGTTGCAAGACCTACTTTATAGAAAGGATTCTGTGACCAACAGTTCTCAGAATTACAACATTAGTCAGACATTCTCTACTGTTCATTTTTGCAGCAATAGAATACACAAGTTCTACATAGGGACAGTTCCTGTGGAGTGTGTGATAAGAGCTCTTACGAAGTAACCTACCATTCTTCAGAGTGCAGTAACTTAAGTCCTGAATTCCTTCCTTCCCATTGACTTGTAGGTGGAGCCGATTGTTTCTTCCATCTTCAGAGAGATAATCAATGAGAAAATCCCACAGAGTACAAAACCCATGAGTAGCACTAATTGAAATCCACACTACAGGGTAGATTTGTTTGTTGTACGTGTGCTCAGGTTTGGTGTATGCTCTCTTAGACTGCTGAAGTTAAAAAGATGGTCCTATCAAGGGCAGGTGGCTCCCCCTGACTCATTTGGTATTGGAGATAAGTCACTGTAGTTAAAGACATTAGGAGGGCAGTTTTCCCTGTTTGTTCCAACGTGCTTATTCCAGACAGATTAGGAATATTAATTCATATTTCCAGAAAAAAAAGCTGTACTTTCAAAGATATAAAATTATTACTAGATTCTTTAGGACGCTACTTTCTCCTGTAAGGTCTGCCTCTTATCAGTATATCCAGCATATCGTTAGGTATCCTGGCATTTTTGCTTGACTTCCTGTTCATAGGAATAGGCTGTTCTTGTGCTCAGAGGGAGCGATCCTTAAATATTAACTGGGTTTCTTAGACCCTTTTAGAGCCCTATCACATGGGACTTTCACACGGGACTTATCGAAACAGATCCCTGAAGATCAGGAATCTGCTACCAATGCTCTCCAGAAGGCCCCCCATTGGTTACACCCTGCTGTCTTTTCCTTCCAGCACATACTGGGACAGCTCAAGCCCTGAACAAGGACCAGATTCTGCAAGCACAAGGGTACTTCTAGCTGTCTGTAGGTCTCATCTACCTGTTCCTCCTCATCAGGTGTCCTGCAGCAGACACATTGAATCACCCACATGGTTCTACTCTCATATCTTTACACAAGCTCTCAGCTAGCTCGTCCTCCATCCCCAGGCAGAGCTCCATGCTCTCCAGCTGCACACAAGACAACTTCCCTCCTCATCTCCCCAGCCTGTCATTCCTAAAGAGAGACTATGTTTGAGGCCTGGCCTTGGTACTCTTCTCAGTTTTGTCTACATTTCAGTCTATTCAATCTGAGTAACCGACAAAGGATTTACTATATGCAAACAACCTTCCCTAAGTGCAGCTATAGCAATATCAGTGTACAAGAAGAGACCATAGTCCTGAACTCCCCAGGGGATGTTTATTACCTTTAAGCTGCAAGTTATAGCACTGGTTCAGCTTGACCAGAGTAGTAACATTAATAAACAGAAGTATCTTCTGTCTTTAAGATTAAAATTGCACTATCACAATGAAAGTATTTTGTTTTAAATATGTTGTTTTGGGGACTGTATTACTATCCGTTCTCTTTTGGAGGAGACTGAGAGCGCAGAAATTTTTTCCTCCTGATAATTGAGTTTTGTTTTTTTGTTTTAGCATAAGTTATGCTATGTTTCTGACATTATATAAAACATGAAACACAGGTTAAGGAATACAACACACTGAGGAAATACTAAGATATTGGATTATATACAACAAGAATATTTAAATATCATGGCAGAAACTGACAAACAATATTCTAAGGCAAATATGCAAAAACACTGTAATTTCATTATGAAAAATCATTTCACTATTCCATCCATACCTTCACATATTGCTGTTTGTTTTTTTTTTTTTTCCCCCTGTGACCTATCTACAATAACAGAAGATCTAGAGTATATGCAGCTAAATTACTGTAGCAGTGAGGTGTTCTGGACAGTATAGTTTATTGTTCCTGTTGAACTCTATTTCCCACACCAGAAAAATCACTTTAAGACTAAAGCTATCTGCTTGGAGGATTTGCAAATGCTATTACAAAGACAAAACTTTCTACAGCTTTTGGAACAACACACTGAGGAGCTAGAACCTACTCACTAGTAAAGAAAAAGAATCAATTGGCAACATACTTCAGACAAAAAGCGGGGCCAAGGAGTTAAGAAAAAAATAAACTGAACAAGTACAGTTAAAAAGTCTACATGAGGATTACAAGTTTATGACTTTGCTCATCTTTTTTAATACTAACAGGAAGAAGGCTTCAAAGTAAGGAGTAACATTTCACATATGCAGACACTGATGCTGCATTACTGTTACCATTATAGCACATACAGAAGAACAGAATGAGTTTCTTCAATGAAAGCTGATAAAAAATAAAGACAGGTGTAAAGCCAGGATTCACTTCCAAAGCAGACAGACAGAAGTTACATACCATTTCCATTTGATAGCTTAAAGAATGCTTAAAAAAAGAATATGAAGAGTATATGACATCATGAAAGAAACATGTAACTGACTTGTCTGTCAAACATCAGTGAGGTGGCCCACCTAGGAAAAGTGTTTTAGCAGTAGCAATGTCTGGCAGGAAAGCACACAAGGAGCTGTCAGGTAGACGTCTTGCCCAGCCTCTGGGGCCACATAATGCTTATAGAATTTTCCATGTCCTAATGTAGAGATGAAGAGCTGAAGCAAACTTATTTTTGAAACAGCTGGAGGGGCAAAGATCAATTTCTGCAGTCATTTTAGAGGAAACACTTTAGGTGGGTTGGGGGAACAGCAAAATTTGCATAGTGTCATATGGGATTTTTCAAAATGGCAACATGGATATAACACATCCTTCCTATTTCATCTGTAACAAACAAGCCATCTGCATGGTTGTAAAGGGGGGGGGGGAAAGAATACACATCCAAGTACATTTTTCAAATTATACAAAAAATGTGGCTAAGAAAGAAAAGCACAATTGCCTAGGATTTGCATTGATAATGGAGGAAAATCACCACTCATGCTTTAAGGAACAGCAAACCCAAGAATGATAAAGATTTACATGGACTTGGCATGGATGTACCTTCTAACATCCCTAATCCTGCAACTGTGGATACTGGGGAATTTAGAGTGAACAGAAAGCAAAAGCTCGTTAGGACTATAGCTAGGGTGGCCTCACTATATAACAACTTAATCACCACCAAGAGAGAACTCTGGGTTAGGTGGACTGTTTGAGGGTACTACCTAAACTTTTGTATACATTTTTACCAAATAGATGCACTTAGTTACAAATATATGAGGGTCGATTTCTCATCCACTAAGACATTTCAAAGCCCTAAATCTGTAACTTGCTTAAGCAATTGTCAGCAATATTACTTCACCTATAATCATCCTGGAATGTTGTGCTAGGCAAGAAATTTCCTCTGAGGAACAAGTGTTCAAAAGGATTGTAAGCATTAACCACTTAGAAAGGCAAAGTGGAGTCTAAGACTGAGGAAACAGGCATACCTATCCAAAATTAATTCCTTGGAAACCTTTAAAATTCTCCTGCATAGTTCATTTTTTCTACAATTCTGCATTTAAAAAAAAAAAAATACTTGCCCCACTAACCTTTTACTCAATTCAACAAAAAAGGAAAATAAAACCAGCTGGTACGTATTGGAGCTACAAAATCAGTTGAAGGAAACTCCAACCTTAATTATTTTTTTAGTGCTGAGAATAGCTAAAGTAGAGAAAAAAACTAAAAAGAAGGTTCATTTTCCTTTCTTTCAGTGGGGAAAAGCTTCAATGAATTTGGCAGTAAAACTAGGGAAGATGGCAGCATGGTAAGAACTGAATTGGAAAAAGTATTTTCAATTTGAGAAGAGTGAAATAATACTTTATAAGCCCATTGTTTTTAACTCGTAGAGTAACAGTATCACTATCTTTCCTTCCATATCATGATAACATATCAAGGCAAACAAACCACAAAGATTTCAGCAAAACTGATTGTCATTTGTATCATATAAAATCTATTGAAATAATCAGAGGTGCTCAAAAGTTAACTGAATACAACTCATTAAAGCAATCTCTACAAACATATGCTATATTTAGTGAACTTACTCTATATCCTTTAGTATTTGCTTCAGTGTCAAATTTCATTTTCACTTAGACTCCCTGTTCTTTAAAAGACTGGAGTCAAATCATGATCAAAAATTAGTGCTATAAATTGGTCACACGTTTTATTATTTCACTATCCAATTTATGAATCACAGTTCTGTTATTACATCAACAGCTTTGAGTGTTAAACGTGCATAATACTAACCACTCAAAGTTTCAAAGACATTCCAGGAATGAAAGACACAAATGTTATCAATTACTCTACTGGTTCTGGCCACATTTTAGAGGATGATAAAGGTGGAAAATGAGATGGAAAAAATTGAAAAGAAAAACTAATGTTGCGTCACTTCTATTTATATATAATACGTGGATTTATTTACAATAAAAGATAATCAAGGCTCAAGACAAAAGATGATCCAGGTACTCAAGACAGCAAAATCCTGTAAAGGATTCAGGACATCAAACAGTATTAAAGAAGAATGAAGAAAGAATAGAAAGTTAAAATTCTCACAATTTTAAAAAGCATCAGAATACAACAGGGAGAACAACAATATTGAAAAGTAGCTGTGAGTTACACTCTTAGTGAAAGCGCTTGTCATATAGCAGCTTTTTCCAAAAAAAATCTATATACTCCATGTTTGTAACACCAAAGGTGGGTGATGGAGAATGTGTGCAATGAAACAGGTGGAGAACAATTATTGTTAAAAGCTGATAATTCTTTGAATCTGTCTGTAATTAATCAGCTTCACTGATATCCATCTCCTGATAGCTCTGAATTTTTGCATTATGTTAAGAAATTGAAAGGCTGATGTCACAGACAATTACCATCAGTTAGGTAACTATTGCAGTAAAAACAGAAGCCCGGTAGTTTTATGCCCTAGCCCATGCAGCGGGCACTCCTGACACTCTCATTAAACCTCTACACAAATATGAAAGGGATCTCATTCTTCACAATTACTTTTCTGGTACTGGGACATACAAAGTATTAAAATAAAATAAGGTTTTCATTTCACAAGAAATCATGACTGCATTTATTACACGTCTTTGTTGTCAAGGAAATATAAAAGTTAATGTAATTTAAAGACTGTGTGATCCTCCTAAAAGAACTGTTACTTTCAAGTTTTAATTCATTGGATAAAGACCATTGAATTGTTCTGGACTTTTTTTTAAATGAAATATAAAAGGTAGAAGTTTATTGTATAGATCCTAATCCTAACAACGTGGTAGTATAGAAGAATTAATGTTACAACATGGCAGCAGGCCAATGTTACCTGAATGCAACAGGAAAGTGTTAGAACTGCTAAAAACACCATTTTCACTTTTCTTTGGAATTTCAAGATCTCTTACCCGCTCCCCCACCCCCTTAGGCTACTTGTTTGCCTAGTTTAGACACCTGTTGAGTTCTCTGAACCCTGTGCCATTCAAAAGCTGAGTAAAACGGTAAAAACTGAGTAAAGACTGTTCCCAGATCCAAAAACTTAGTTGCAGAAACAATTTTAGTAACTAAAAGTGAATAGTTACAGTTAATTTCTAACACTACTCTTCAACTGCAGATACACTGAAACTGTACAAAAGCACATTTCTTTCTCACCTGCATTTAACATGCTGGAAATCAGATTTTTGTCAAAAATTTTGTCAAGACCAGAAAAGTATTTCAAAGCATCTCAAGCAGGAGGGGCACAGCATTCAGGCATAAGTAAGGAAAGTTCAGACTTCCAGTTGCAAGCAATTGGAAATACTGGATTTTGTTCACAGAGGACACATTGATATTAAACACCTCCATGGTAGTTTTTAGTAAGAAATTTCATAGATATTTCAGCACAGTGTTCCATAAAGGAGGTGAGATAAAGATAAGGAAACACAGGACCAGTTGCTCTTATTGCCAGTAAACAACCAAGCAAAACCAATACCTGACACACCAGATGTGGAAGAAAATACCCTCATATGTTCATGACACATGACACTAGAAACAGGAAAATCTGTGAGGAAATTTTTCTTAGGTCAACAAAAAAGCAATGCAAGAAGATAAACCTTAAAAAGAAGGCAAAAAATAAAGAGCAAGGAAAACAAAGAAAGTATGAGCAAGTAAAGCAGAGACAGGCAGTGGATGCCTGCCCAGCATATACACACATGATGAAAGCCCGGTTTGTTTTATACTCATTCAAAACTTCAACAAATAAGATCTCTATCAAATGTAAAATATTTCATTTCAAAAGCTGCCATGACTTAACGTTTCAACCCTCAGCCAGGATAGAGCTTGAGGCCTATTGCTATACTATGCCCTGCAGATGGAAACTTCTCCTTAGAGTGTACATGGCCATCCTGAACCTCAGGTTCAATGTCAAAATTGTGTTTTGTGAGTAAAGCATACTCAGGCATATAACATGCTTAGGCATGTAACCTAATGAGAATGGCAATCTCATATTTATGATATTTGAGAGAGCAGAGAAACATACCTTGAATTGTAACCAATTATAAACATGGAAATTTTGTAATAATAAAGTGACATAGAAATAAGTCATCTACAGAGATTAACAATGGAGTTTGAACATAAAATGAGAATCAAAAATAGAGGACACCAAAGAAACGCAATGGCAAAAAGTCATGGAGAAAACACACAGGTAACAACAGGTACTAAGATAGTAGCAGATATTTGTCAGCACTAGCACTGAACAAAAACAATCACGACCGGAGACAAAATTAAATATGAAGTTAATACCAATTATAGTAAAGGGGAAGAAAACCCTGATTTGGGGCTTGCACATAAATTCACATCCTGATAAAAACCAGCAATGTGCCCCGTTTTTCCTCTGATGAAACCCAGGTATCTCAGTATCAGAGAGAGAGAAACAGATTAAGGCAAACAAAAAGACAAAGCACATTAATTTTAATGGGCAAAAGATGAAGATGAAAAAAGCCCTCACAATATTCCCAACTATATTGGAAAGTAATTATCAGAAGTTTTCAACAGTAAAAATTGAATTGCGTAACGTGATCCAAGTTATAAAGAGAAGTATTCATATGAAAATGAGTAGCAAAGCTTTAAAAGTTACTAAGATTAAAAAAAATCTAACATTAGCTAAGCTGAGATATTAAAGTAGCCTAGACAACACACTTTAATTCATAGATATGTCCATTCTTGTCTAAGAAAAACCTAAAAAAAAACAGCAAACCACACCTTGAAATTTCAAGTACAAGCCCCAGACCAGAAACAGAGGCTTAAAACTTATGGCACAATGCATGCCACAACTAAAAGTCAACTGAATTAGCTATCGTTTCTAAATTATTCATTAACTAGCCAATAAGAAGAAACAAATAAAACTTTACATAACCAGATTTTGAAAAGAAAGTGAGACTGAGTTTAAGTATCTTTCCTTTTTGATACAATTTAAAGTTACTGCTACTAGAATATATTGAAGGATAATGAGATCATGCTGGATACCTCACACAACAGGTATCTGAATTCAGAAACCAGAGGCCCCTTCTACTCTCATTTAAGACACTCATAGTAATACAGACATTGATGTTGCATTATCCCTGTTCAATTTCAGTTCAGAGATGTCACATTTCATTTTAAAAAAATCTGCTTTGTTTTTGCATTTTCCTTAAAGTTCTCTGATGATTGTGAAATGGACTGTAGAACTTGCGCGATCATCGTCTGCTCTATTCTGTCTGACAGACAGACATTTCTGAGACTGCCGCAGACCATATTCTTATAATTTCAACTTTTCTTGCCAGTGGAAGTTGGCCAGGTGGTTGCACAAACACAAACAGCATTTCAGTTGGTGAAGTAGGAACCATGCGTGTTGGCAGTTCTTTGCCCCACATCTGTTCTGGACGCAGTGGAAACACTGCAAAGTACTTGTGAATACCCAACGGACACATTTAACTTTCTTTCAAAGAACAGAAAGGAAAGGGAAACAAACCTCTATAATTCTCTCTGCAGTATTACAGCTCTTCTTGTCTTTTCTTAGATAACAGAAAACAGTTGTTACACAGAGACCAAATAATATAATGAATTCTTATCCTTAACAAACAGTGACTTGCACTCATGCCAAATCAGGTAAGTAAAGGCTGAAAAGCAACATCAAATTTATATTCCATGAAAAGACTGAAGCGCTACATATAATATCTTTGCACAACAAAGGCTTTAGATGGGGGCAGGTGGGGAGAAGCACATTAAAACAGTGCACAGGCTGTTACTCCATATGTGTTTGCAGGACTATAATAAATGTTTTTAATCTATGAAACATCTGGGACAAAAATCCAATTTGTACTTTTTCTTTTTTTTTAATAAGACGATAGTTTTCAAGTGTAGAGAATAGCTTCTACAATATAAAACTGCACAGAACTAACAGCACAGGTCTCTCCTTTAGTTTTTTTTCTAGGAGTATAAAATATGCAGAATCCTACCAGGCCATATTGCCATGGGCTGTGTTGTCAAGGTGACAGAGTAGCTCCAGGGTTTGAGTGTTGCTTGATGAATCATCAGGGGATTCATGACTGCCTGATTCCAATTCCTTCGGCATCCTCCAAACAGCAGCACATGTCATGACTTTACTGTCTGAAGCTAAGCAACAGAGAATAATGTCAACAGAGCATTGTATGGGAAACATATTTTAGATACAGTGCATCAACATTTACACAAATCTGTAAGCAGTGCACATCTGCTGTTTAAAAAAATTAAAAATATTAAAGTAAGCTGAATCAAAGAACACAGAATATGGATACCGACAGACCTCAAGTTAGTAGTCCAGTTGCTGCAAAACTCATAATTAGCATTCATTCAACCCAGTTCTCCCTGTTTTGAAGGCAAAAGTCAGTGCCCATGAAAATAATTATGTTTAAGGTAAATTTTCAAAGCTTCATTTCCCATGTTGATGCCATTGAGAATAATGCACAAAGTGCATTGCTTGAGCCCTTAACAATAAGAGTTGAGATACTTAACATTTTCCTTTCTGGGGCTATGTTCAGTTGAACCTACAGCATTATATTGTACCCTTTGTTACCAATAACTGTTTACCACCAAACTTCAGTTTTCCACCCAAATATATTCCCATATCTCCAGTGAACAAAAACAGCTTCCAAAAGACAAACCAAACTTACATGCATATATCCAATTATTGCAATATATGAGGAACAAGCTGACTATAGATTGAAGGGAAAAAATACCATATGGTTTATAAAATACCATAAGGTAATGCCCATCACCCCTCAAAAAAGGGATTTCTAGCAGCACAGAATGGGAAGAGATGAGAGCAGTACTGCATATGTTCGTATCGTTACAGGCTGTGGCCCAGGCTTCCCAGAACAAGGACAGGTCAGTTATCTACTGCAGCAGGAACAAAGAAACCAGCTACAGGGATGTTAGGTGAACGGCAGGTTTCACTACCTGCTGGAAGATGCTAAATGCAAAGTCCAGAGGATAAGCAAGGGGTGAAATGTTTTGTGTTGCAAAGTCTTTTCACATGCCTCTCTCTCACTGTTGTCTTCAAGTACATCTGGCTGATCTTAGTCGACTGTCTGATTAAAGACCCATGAGCAGACGTGACCAGCTCAGATCAGCAGAGAGGAAAACAGGAACAACTGCAGTGAGGGCGTTTGTTTTCAAAAGGGCGGATGGTAAATATGAAAGAGGCCTTCTCAGACTCAGTGCCTTTTAACAGAAAAGAAGTTTCTCCCTTACAGAGATGACCAATCTGAATATTATACACACAAAACAGGCATTCAAGCAATAGACAATACGAAAAAAAGCAACTTCCATTTCTGAAAAAAGTAAATGGGGTAAGAGAAGGACTTTAAGGCATGGAATTCAGAATACATGAACACTATGTATTTGATAGAATGCACTAAATATGAAATATATGTACAATTTTGGTAACTTATACAGTAAACTGGAATTTCTATACACATTGAATACAGTATCAAGAGATTATATATCTAAAGATGATGGATAATCCCATATTTATTAGCACATAATTGAACTTTTAATAATTCCTAAATAGCCATTTCCAAACCATTTGAGGCAAATCCTTCACTTTAAATCAATGTGCCACTGAACGAAGAAGGAGCAACACATCACTACCTTTCTTTAGCAAAGGGCAAGTAAATGCACAGTGTGCATTCTACACGACACAGATACTCAGACACTTGCCTAGATACTCAAATACATGACAATGTTAACATTTTAAAGAACACTGCAAAGAAGTTTCTGGTGTATTATAATTAGTGAAAGGTCTGTACCATGCACTTAAAGTTTTAGCTTTTCTACTATCACCAAGATCTATTCAGAGAACCACAAAAGCAATTGTGGAAAATGAACTACACATTTCTCAAACTATCTTTGCAGTCAGAACAGCACCATGAGTCTTAAGACACCCTTCCTTACAAGGTCATTTTAACTACTCAAAAAATGAAAAAAAAATCTAAAACACTTAAACGAGCAGTGATCTGAAGACCGATTGAAGCTGAAGTAAATATATTGAAATCTTTCAGAAACTTGATGTAACCCAGGCTCCTATAACACTTTCACGCTTGGAAAATTTGTCAAAGGCCACCAATTGTGAATGTGTGCAACAATTCTATGAAGATTTTGTATTTGTTTTCAGATTGTAACTATGGATGCCTCTAAGGAAGAAGATGGAAGTATACTTGGATATTCCAGGCAGAATAGATTTGTTTTTACTACCCAAGTAAATCTATCAGATTTCCACATCTTACAGACCTACGTAAGCCATTTCTTGGAGCCCAGCATATCCAATATCTGGAAAGCTGCTCCAACTATATGATGTATATCAGATGCCATTTGCTCTTCCAAAATGCATGAGAAGCTTCTCTTTCTGAAAAGTAACTTGAGCAAGCTATATTTCTGTATTAACGGCTGTGATTTTGTAGGACTTCAGGCAGTCTTTTTTCTTTTTATTAGGTTGGGCCACAATTTCACATACAAAACTCTGTACCATCCTACGCCTGTTTCACTTCCGTGGGGCTTGTGGTGGAGGACAACAATTCTGCGTGTCAGAAAGGAACACTAAAAACCAGTTTGCAAAAAAGTCCTCAACATGCAGCACACTCTGCTTGCAGATGGATTTCGAGATGCACATGGAAAAACAACAGGCCACTTTCCAGCTATTGAATGATCAACTATTATAAACAACAGCATGTATATCACAGATCTTCAGCTTGTATTTTTACAGTTTGGACAAATTTTGGAATTAGATACATGGCTGAAACCTGTAGAGTGTAGACTTAATTGAGAGTACTTTTAGTTTCTCTTTTCACTTTTTATGTACTCATCTATAGTTCTGACACTATTAATTCCCAGATGCGTTAAACCAAAATGGAATCACAACTGCCTCTCACAGAAGTAATTTTAGATACAGCTGGTCTTAACCAAGACTTAATTTTCCTTTTTATAAAGAACTTTTAAAAATATATAGCATTATTCTCCCCATAGGCAAGCAAACTTTAGGTCTCAGTAAAAGTATCATTCCATTATGACACATGACATGGACTTTTTGTGGGCCGTGATTCCTTTTAATCAAATAACCATTGGTAACAAACCTTTATGAACCCATAGAGACAAGATAACTTTCACTGCATAGAAATCCAAGTCCACAATAAGCTTCTCATGGCTGTATGAGAAGCTTGCTAGGAGTACACAGTGTTTCTGCAATTACCCAGACAGCTGTAACTTCCCAAGCACTCATATTAAAATTTGCAAACAACATTACTAAGTAATTTCACTACTGCTTCTACTGTTCCACTGCTTACACTGAATACCTAAGGGCAAGCAGAAACCCCAGATTTTCCCTTATTTTACTATTGTCGCTTCATCCCAGTGCACATGCACACTGATAATGACAAGGTTGTTATCTATAACCTCTCGCATTATTTCTCTAAAAATGTTAAGAGACCAACATGAATGTATGTAATATTGAAATGACAATACCAGTTACTCTGTCAAAGAAAGAGCAGCAAGCAAAACACACAATAACTAGGTCATATCTCTATGCCTTCCTTAAAGCTATTCACATATTTGGAGACCACTTTTCCTTACCTCATATTTAAACCTGAATTTTTATTTCTTTATGGCACAGCACCGATGCAGAAAAGAATAGATAAGGTTAAGCTAGCTCCTGTTGCAGTCTTATCACTGAGTGTATGAAGAAATACATTTGTGGGTTTAACTAAGCACTAAATAACTATTAAGTTACACCTTCATAAAATATAAGTAAAAGGTTCACAGAAGGGAGTCCTGCTGTATTCCTAAAGCATTGTTCACAAGAAGTGACCCAGGACTAAGACAATGAACTGTTACATCTGTGTCACCTTTGTTCCTCATCACTCAAGAAAAACTCATCTAAACCATCATGCACCTTGAGCACACCTTTTAGTAGGTACAGTTAAAGCCAGAGTTAGACATGCTTTAACAATTGCAACAACTCCCTATTAAGCACTGTTCCCCCAGCTTCATTAACACGATCTCCTGGGCAGAGGACACCATACTCACAGACCTGCCAGAGTGACTCTACACAGTTTTTTCTACTTGGTTCTGTTGAAATGATCCCAGCTCAAGAACAAGCAAACAAGAAGTCAAGGAATAAGCAAATATCCCACATTTTGACAGCACTGAGTTGGAAAGCATCTATATAGACAGTTATGCTGGCAGCTCTGAGGGTGCAGTAACTGCAGGAAACAAACTTTGGGGAGTTCAGCCAAAGCCTAAGAGAGCTACACAGCACAGGGCCTTCTTTAGATGCCTACTTTACAAGTCAAGCAAGTGAGAAAACTCTCTGCATGCAGAGTGTGCAATTTGCGAAGGGTCACAACTTGGTCAAATCAATACCAATTTTCACTACAGCACTCCAAAGGACTTCTCAATGAGGGCTATTTCCATGACAATTTTCAGCTTCCCACAACCAGCTTTTTCAACACAGAAAAAGGGTAGAAGTTGTAGACAGGTGAAGCATCCTGTTTATCAACCTCCAAAAAAAAATGCTCCCCTGGGAGAGCTGCTCCAGCTTAATCAGCTTGGAGCAAGAAATAAGTCTCCCCCAAAAATAAAAAAAATATAGGTAACCTTAAATATAAGTACTTATTACTCCTTTAGAGAACTGTAGTACATAAACAGACAAATTCACTGAAGCACTGCCAGCTGGAATGCCGTAGCAAGCAGACATTCCTCTACATCTCCACAGTCATTTTGGGACTAGACACAAAAAGAAAAACGTGAATATAAGTACACAGACTGATGATTCCAGATGCAATACTTTTGCTCATGATACTAAAAGTCATTCCTGTTCTTATGAAAAATTACATCTTGTTATAAATTTTCAGATTTTTAAGCAAGAAAGAATTGTCTAAGCACTTTAAACAGCCCTTGATTTCATTTCATTAATTTCTACAGACTCACATAGTGAAAGAATTGAGCTCTGTCAGGTCTCCAGATTTAGAGAGAATAACCTAAAAGTTTATAAAAATTCTGAATGACTTTTAAAGACTTATTCACAAAATTATATACCCTGGAAAACCACAAATCATTCTTTTCATGGAAAGCTACAAACATTCTGTCCAGGCTAGTGCTGAATCAACAATGTGGAAAGATGTAAAATGATTACACAGTGATTGCAGTTTGGGACTAAATTAGTTCAGAAATGAGGCCAAGTGTAACTCATGCTGGATTTTAGCAAATTTTCAGATTGGTGCCATTATAAAAAATTGTTTACAGAGACTTCTTGAAAAGTACAGTTTATTCCTTTTAATAAATTGCAAGTTTAACAAGGACATGACTTGTAATCCCAGTAAATATACTGAGAAACCAAATGATAGCTGGCTAACTGACACAATAAATCAGAATAGATGCCGAAGGAATAAATGTAGTCTACAGTCACTGAAGATAGTACGCAGTCTGAAACAGACCTCTTCGTTTTTGTATTAGTGAGAACAAAAAGCCATACTTGTTATGTTGGAGCTCTAAGATTTTTCAGTTGAAAGCAATCCAGTAATTTCATTGTTTTTCCAAACTTAATTCCTTTACTGAAACTCTCCTTCCACAAATAGATTTTTTGGAAGGAAGCTACAGAGAAACTACTCAGAGTTTTGCTTGATGGTCTGGGTTTCAAAAAAAAAGAAAACGCATTATTTTGGAGACAGTCAAATATTACTAAAACGAAGATGACACTGAAGAACAAAACACATGGAATATGAATAAAATAAATTATCATCAGAAGTATAGATGGTGATCAATACCCTGCAGTTTCAGCAGAGAAGAGGTTTGAGTACATGCAAAAAATGACTAATTCCCTTACTCATTCAGGTGTGTATTAAGAACTTGATAAACGTCACTATGTACTATCACTTAACCATGTCCTGCTTGCCTCCAGTTCACCCACTGCAGTTACTCTTCCAGAACTGAAGCTAGTATCTTTCACAGGCAATAGAAGCATTAAAAAAAAAGAAAGAAACATATTTCAACAGGAGTGATTAAAAATGTCAATGTTTACCATTTGATAACAAAGTTTAAAATGTGATTTTAAGAAGTTAAAGCCCCCTACAACTTCTAAGCAAAGTGATGCCTGTAGGCATTGCCATTACATAAAGGGTAAAGCGTAAAAATAGTTATATGAACATACAAGAAGTACCACCACCACACCACCCCCCAATCCCACACAAGTAGATCTTGATCCCAATTATATAGGAACACATCAGTCAACACTGCAGCTCACAGCTGTTCAATTATCTACCTTTCATTCTTCTGGCACCACTTGCTGAATAAAACCTACTATGCCACTGAAGTATGCTCTGACATGCAGAACAACTGCAGTCCTAGTTTGTCAGAGGCCAGTCACCCAAAGCAGACCAGGTCCAGCTCTGCTCAGCCCTCCCCAGTTATGTCATTGTACAAAGCACTTGAGTCTCTGTTCAATTATTCTTTACGGTCTTTCTTTTCTTACCTAAATATATGTGATAAATCACCCTGGATTAATGTATTCTTTTGGAAGAAAGAAAAAAAAAGATGGTAATTGATAGTCTCCTACTCTCTTTTTAAATCATTCTGAAGCACATTTTGTATGTACATTAGTAATTAAGTATTTTTAATTGATTTCTTAGAATCAATAACGATACATAGACAGTAGCATCTACAGGAACAATGTTTACATTTTACTTTCTGCTGTCATTCTGCCTCATTCCCCCGTGTTTAACCTTGAAACCCAAATGACAATGCTTCCTACATCACTGCCTGCAGACATTCACACTGAAGCTGGAGGAGCCGAAGTATCAGTGCCTGACAGGGTTTGCTCTTTGATCAGCTCAGGTGGTGCAAAGCCAGCTGGCTGCAGTTATTCTGTTGCCCAGGGAACAACAACTGAAGTGTACGCTTCCTAAATCTGCACAGGAGGCTCTTCTGCAGCACTGCCACAGCAGCTCTTGCTGTGCAAGGCTGAAGTGGCTAAGCCGCTATAGCTACAGCCCAGCTGGTGCCCATTAATGCTCTCAGTAGGACAGGAACAAGCACTGAGTATTCAGAAGCCTCCCTCTTACCATTGACAGAGTTATCGCTTTTCCTTATTAATGAATGTAAACATCCTTCTCCTGTTTTAATAAAATGAAGAAATCAAAACCAAAATTATTTTAAGTACATATCTTTTAAAGAATAACTTCAAAGCCCTTTTAATCAAGTCGTAAAAAGATAAACCATATTCCATTTATTCCACAACACATCTTTTATAGGTAAAATAATACGGTGGGGGAAATAACACCATTCTTTTTCTGAGCTCAGAATTTCATCTTTAGTGCTACAAGCCTGCGTAGTCTTTCATTGTACGTTTTTTTCAGAAACGCTTGCAGTGAGGTATATGTAAGAATATTAAATTGGAGGTAGCCTAAATTTTCTTCCCATTTATTTTTCTAGCTACCAAAAAAGAGCTTTTGATTGTGAAAAATATAAACATAGAAACACAGCAGAAACATGATATACCAGTCCACTCTGTATCCTAATAGAAGTATGTTTGCAAGTCAAGCTAGAAGCAGAAATAATTAGTAGAAACACAATAACATGCTCCAGACATACATTGATACAGAAGACATCTTCCATGCCTACCTGTTGTCTCATGACTCTAACATGCGGAAAACATTGCACAAACAGCAGCTTTACTGCTAGCATACAGACCACAGATGATCATAAGTTCACATTTATGGCACACAAATACAACATGGGTGAGACTTGGGTGCTAGACAGCAGGCTCTCATTCTGCATTGTGCTAACAGATGTATAAGGAGGTTTTGAAACCCTCACAGGCTGGACAGCAACAGAGATAATGTTCTGAAAGTGTGCAAAGGAGTGGGTACGACACAAAGAGACAGGTAAACCAATCATGTTATATGAAAGCAGGAGACAGAACCTGCAGCAAGCAGGCAGTCAGCAGGGTGAAAAATTGGAAAAGGCACAAATTGCACTTTTTTATACTCTGAGGTTTCTTACCCTATCCAGAGGTGATTTGAAATGATGTTTCAGCACATATCTTTTCATTGGGATGTGCTTTCCGGAGACAGATATTTAAGGGAGCTCAACATTTACTGACTGCATTTCTGGAATTCTGCCATAGGAGGACAGCTCGAGTGAAGAACTATAACCCTCACTACACTGAGGAGCTGAACTCTGCTCTTCAGGCTAAAATTTGGCTACAGCACTGTAAAAGCTGCTTAGCAGCACAGACAGATATGCTTACTTTCTGACACTTCAGAGGAACTGATCTCCTAAGACACAATAGTGACTTAGGGCACTTTTGATACACCAGGTATCCATCCATCTCTAGGTATTTTAACACAGTAGAAAAGAATGGAGAAATTAGCACTAACTACTTGCTTTTGTTTGTTGGTGGTAGCCTTCCCACTCGTTACCATCAGCACACCGGAGCTGCAGCAGCCATACCCAAAGCAAGGTATCAGCTGGCCACACAAAAAGCATTGGGAAATTTAACCATGGGCTGAGGAGAGCTGCACAATACACCAATAAAAGCCAATGAACCCTATATACGTGTTGGCTTCCATCATCACTAAGGCTAGCGAAGCTGAATGCTATTATCAACATTGTCCTTTTTTTGTGTGTGTAAAAGTACCAAAGAGAAAGCAGGAGTCTCGTGGAGGCACTCACTTCCATCACCACAAAAGCCACAGCAGCTGTCAGTTAAGTGGGACTAGATGATAGCAATGCATTAACGCTCCCACTTGATGGTTCGTGAGATATTAAAACACTATACTCCTTAACAATTTAATGACAACTGAGAACCACTTATCCCCTCATTGAATTAGGCTATCACCAGACAGTTGCACATTCAATGTTCTATTTAAATAAGCTTTAGCATTTCTATTTCATCGCATATGAGTTCCAAAGACAAATAATAACGGCTTGACACTTTGTGAAAATCTGGATGTAATTCCACTTGTCCTGTTTGAAGCAATTTGAGCAGTTTGTGTTCAAATTTGCAGGACTAACCTCTAATATCTCAATTTGGAAAGATAGGTTTATCACCCCTTATGGCAGACTTGCCATTTCCACTTCTTTCTTTACCTCAATAGAGACCCAGAAGTGTGGACACTCTCAATACACACACAGTTTCACCCAGCAATGACTTGTGATTGAGATCTTTTCCCTTTAAGCCTTCCTGATCTGCCCTTCCTAAAGAGCCTGTGTTCTTCCATGTATCTGTGACCCCAGTGAGATGGCACATTTGCCATAAACATAAGGCATGTTTGGTCAGTACTCCCAAAGAAAACATCCTGCCTCTGAGCTGAAAATTTGACTGTAGGATGGCTTTTATAGACTTGTTTCTAACTTGCTATATTTTTTGTGGCTTTTCTTTGCAGATTATAAGCTCCTTCAGGAAGAGCTGTATGACTCTCCACTCTAGTTTGATTAAAAAATTTTGGTGCAATCTCTCTCCTATGAGCGCTTCTGAGTTGTAAACAATTGAGAACTAAATGGTTGTTAGCAGCCTGCTGCATTATGTATTGCTCAAATGCCCCAGGTTGAGAAAGCTCCTGGCTAGCATAGGACAGTATTTATTCTTCTTCCTTCTCTGGACTTCATGGATGTACTAGTTGTTGGTATCTTGAGGCATCAGGAAATGGAATTCAAATTAAAAGAAAATAGTAATTTATGTTTCTTGTATTAGGAAAACCTAAGACAGTCCTCCTGAAACAAACCCAGCTCTCTCAGCCTCACTGATGATCGGTTTGCTGGACAAGTTAGATCTTTCTAAACTGACTAGTCCTAAGCAGAACCAGGATATCATCCTTCTAGTGACCAACAGCTATTCTTTGATATAGACTCACCCTTGGAAGCATTTCATTGGAACATAGATTTCTCTAGCCAACGCCAACCTTTGAGGTCTCTGCCACGCACCATACAAAACACTCAAACAGACTCCATTGCATGCACAATGCAGACAACAGCTGAATGTACACCCATGTAACAAATGGAAAAAGTGACAACATATTAGTTATAACAGATGGCAATTTCAGTGCATCATCATGCTTACGTTCACATCTTAGCAGGTATCATAGCAAAGCACAGAGTCAGACAGAAGGAATTTGAAGAATGAAATACAGTATCACCTAGGTTGGAAGAGACCTCCAAGATCATCCAGTCCAACCTCTGACCTAACACAAGTCCTCCACTAAAGCATATCCCTAAGCTCTACATCTAAGTGTCTTTTCAAGACCTCCTGTCTTTTCAAAACCTCCAGGGATGGTGACTCAACCACTTCCCTAGGCAGCCTATTCCAGTGACTAACAACCCTTTCGGTAAAAGTTCTTCCTAATATCCAACCTAAACCTCCCCTGGCGCAACTTTAGCCCATTCCCCCCCCCACCCAAAAAAAAAAAAAGTAGAAAAGTAGCACTCACACAACCCCGGAGAATCAGCAAGAGCTGTTTATTGCAGTGACACCTTGCAGGCAAGCCTGCAGGATGTCCGTGGTGTTTGGTGGCTCCAAACCTAATGTTTGCGATGGAGCCTGAGCAACAAGTAGGGGGCTCGCTGGGCACTCCTGCGATGCTGTTGGTGCTCTCGGATGGCAGAGCACAAAGACATGCCGCAGTAGCCCCAGGCCTGTTCTGGCAGAGGTGAATCCACTTCCATCCGTTCTTCGACATATGGTGGATCCAGCTCCATTGCCTCCATGGTGCTGGGCAGAAGGCTAAGCCAGTCCTTGCCCGGAACTGCCCAAACAGGATGCCTTCCATCTGGGACGCTCTCGGGCCAGGGTGCCGTATGAGGGGGTTGTCCATTTCCATGTCTCAGTCCCACGTCTCAGTCCCATGCCACTGTTGGCTTGATTTTCAGACATGGGTCAGACGGTGCTGTCTGGTTTAGAGATATTACTGGGTCCTGCACTGTGCTCCAGACTATGGGTATGCCTCTGCTCCCCACAGCTGTCTGATGCTCCTGCCTTTGCCCCACATCACCGTTGCTCCTATGGTAAGGCCCAGGCCCCGTGTCACTAGGTGTTTGAGGGGGCAGCCTGTTCCCTGCATCGTTGCGGTGCCAATGGTACTGCCTGTGCCTGTCTGTGGGCCGGGTGCCAGAGGTCCCTTGGGCACTGGTGTCTCTCGTGCCACCAGTGCTATCCCTCCTCCCATGACACATCTCCTGCTCAGGTGCATTCCATCTTTGTGCTTCAGACTGCATGGCTGTCCTTGCACACCAAGGAGGCCTGCTGCTCACCTTGCTCTCCTAGTCTCCTTCCTGCAGCACAAGCTGGCAGTCAGAGGGCCTAGATGCTCAGCAAATGGTGGGCCAGCCGCAGTGGTCCTGTTTTATAGGGCCCACAGCAAACGCAGGGCCGAGGTGGTCCCTGTGACCTCAGCAAGCCTCTGTGATGGAATGGTCCACGCTTGGCCAAAGGCTGCTGTGTTGGGAGTGGCCTGGAAGATGCCCTCACACGGACAAGGAGAAGGATTGTGGGGCTGAGGGCCCCTTTACTGGGGCTAGCTCCCCTGGGACATTTGGCTTGCCAGAGAGAAAGGCTGCCCCTCGGCCACAGGGACTGCCCTGCACCTCCCATCCTGTGCCCTGCATTTATTTTTAACACTTTAAGTAATTTCATTATATTCTTTATGGAAAATAAGAGAAACAAGGTGCATCTTTGGCCCTAGAGTCGTTGTCTCTATAGACAAATCTGCCATACACTGATGCCTGAGCTGGTATCTGTAATGGTTCTAGGTACAGTTCTATGTACATTTACTTCTCCATGTTTTCAAAATCAACCCAGACTTCAGAATCAGACTCTCATTTTTCCTCCACCATCAACTTTACCAGGGGATATACTATCCCTATAGAGCCTCCAGCTCACACACTGATCTACAAAAACTTCCATTCCCTGAATATATATACACTCCATATATACTTGCCCTTTTGCTAATAACTTATATGCTATTACATTTTCTTCCTTGTTATTGCCTTAAAAACACATGCCAAAACTTTCCTTTTTGCTGCCCTAAGTTTACTGCTTCTCATTATTTGTTGGCTTATGTCTAGGCCAAAATGGTATCAACAGATTGAGCTAAAGTACTCACTTAACAAAATTACCTCCCACATTCACATTTCCTTTATGCCACACATACTAATTTCAGGAAATACAATGTAGAACCTATGTGAAATAGTTCACTGATATGTAGTTTAAAATAACAAATTTCAAGTTCAGCTTTGAATCTGTATCTTCATTGTTGGCTTCAGATCATTGCTAAAGAACAAGTTCCTAAAGGTTCAGCTCACAGGTTGTTCATGAACAATTTATATTCACTCACACAGGAGTGAAATGCAGCATAATCTGACATTAAGCTTTAGCGAAGTCAGCTGAAGCTTCTGCTACAGCTTGGTTGGAACTGGATGATCAGCTTCCTCTCACCTCTTGTGTGGTGGAAACTGATGATCAAGCCAGAGAGCACCAAGGACTGAATCCTGGCTTCTCTTTACCTTTAAGGATCTTCTCATACCTTTGAGGTGAACCCATCACATGCATAAAAAGCCATGGTGAGGGGAGAGCAGAAGTTGTTTTTCTAAGAACATGAAGTAATAGGCAACATTGATTAGGCATTATGAATAAATGATAGGATAGGGCAAAGCAGGGAAAGCTTTGAAAGTTTTATTGAAACTGGAGAAGAGAAGGTCTCAGGGGGACCTAACAGTAGCCTTTCAGAACCTATGATGAGATATTTCAAGAGGACAGACCATGACTCTTAACTGTGGTGGGAGAATAAGAAGAACCACTAGGTGCAAGTCACTGGATACAAGCCAACAGTTTTTTCACCATTAAGAGCCAAGCAATGGAGCATGTTGCCCAAGAGCTTGTATAATCTCCATTCTGGAAGGCTTTCAAGAACAAGCGATGTAAAGACCTAAAAAAAAAAACTGGTTTGACCTCAGTGCTGTGACTCTTACTCTTACATCCCTTACAACTTGAATTACCCTATGATTCTTAAAAAGTGGAAGAGTGCAATTGGTCTACCAGACAGCACATGCGATAGACAAAATTAAGCTGAGCTGCAGAAGAGTCTTCACAATGTCAGAAAAGGCACTGCAGCATTTCTTAAGTTCTATGCCTAATGGTTAAAAACACTGATGCTCATTTGATGCCCCCATGAAATACAATCAGTTTTCTTAAATACTAGCATTGCAAGCTACCACCTAAAAACTAGACAAAAACTACAGTCACAAGTTTTCACACAAGCACAGTAGAAAGCAGAATGCAGAAACAACTTTTATTTTAAAGGATATAATGAAATTCATGAATCAATGTGATTTAGTGTTATCAGGTAGATACATCCAAACCTAGATTGGCTACATTACACATTAAAAAAATATAAGCCTACTGACCAAATAGTTAAGATATGGTTAGGAGCTGAATTGTGATATTGATTAGGTCAGCAGGAAGAGGAAAAAATAGATCTTCAGTGTTCTCTTAAGAGTCTATCAAGCAAGTGATAGACTCCTTCAGCTTCCCTAGCCTATTAATAATGATGTGGTATGAGGAAGTAAAAGCAGACTACATTTCTCGTGGTAGAAATACAACAATAAAAGTGAATGTGAAAAAAGTGAAGTCACAAAACCTCTTAATGTTTACCTGGTGGATCTTGCACAGAATGCTTGGTTTCGCTTACATGTTTCAGCGATAACTGCTAACTCCATACACAGAGAAGAACAAGTTTTTAGATTTCACTTATTGACAAGCTAGTTGGACAAAGAATGCTTAGACATACTACAAGACAATATATGTATCCACCAAATGGTACTTACTGCAGCAACGTGCTGGCTGGAGGTAGACAAAGAACATTTTTTTTCCAGTTTACTGTGCTGGATCAGTTCAATATTTGAACACTGGGCAAACAAGACTACTTACAGATCAGATAAGGAAAGCAGTTTTTCTTGCTCTGTTCTCAAAAAAAAAAGAGAAGAGAACAGAATAAAACCTTCCAGTGCTGAAGGACAGAGCAACCTGATAACTCAATGGATTCTCCCTCATTGAGGGTTCTAATTCAGCAGCATTTTATCTTTCTGTATTTTAGAGCATTCTTTTCAATACCGTGACCATCCTGTAATACATCAATTTCAGTCATTTTCTCTCCTCGCTCTTCTTTCTGACATTAGCTCTATTTTGCCTCATAGCACAAACATTACAATTATCCCAGTAACAGTTGTCAAATAAAGATGAAATGCTAAATCAATGAAAAACAAGCATCCGTGCTTCTAGCTAACTATTTTTTACATAAGCTCCTCAGTTCTTACCCTTTTCCCTAAATACTTGCTCCTACCCACTGGCTGAGACACCATACTGAGCTAGACCCCTACAGCAGTATTGTGATCATAACACATCATTGACAATACAGCTTTGTTACATGTCCTTTGGAATGGACTCAACATTTATCTATGCACAGAGGCCTTCAACTTGAAGAGCAACTAACATGAAACAACTTCTCAAGCCCATAGGCTTCAGAAGAGAAACTATTTCCATAGTTGTTTTCCATCACGTGCATCAGATAGCCAACTATTTCCCTCAAAACCTTATTGGAGGGTACTTAGATGGTAGCACTACTAGTTAGACATAACTATAATTCCTAGAAAAGTACCAAGTACGGTCTACAAAGAACACCTAGAGAACAAAGAAAACCAAGCAGATTCATTTCTCCCCTCAAACCACAAGAACAAGATTCCTTCTGTGTGCGCCTCCAGTACGGCTGAGGGGAGCACTTGGCAGTATTTTGGGAGATGCGTTCAGTTTTGCCAACCCCTCCACACTGAAGAAACTCTAGTTCATGGGGCTTTACTAAAGATGTCCTGAAACAGAGTATTATCACTAGAGCAAAGGACAGTGAACCCAGAGAAGTCCATGTCACCTGCTATCTTCAGTACTAAGCAGCTGAGAGCATCACCAGCACTGTTATTTCCAACACCCTTACTGGTAAAGTTTCTCTGCAGGACATTTTAACACACAAGTTTACTGTGTGAAAAGTGCAATGCATTACACTCAGAGCAGATGCAATGTTTGAAATTAGTAGATTTTAAATGCAAACTATTTTCCTTTTTTAATCAAAATTAAACAGTAGTTTTGTGTTTCTACATACGTAGGTTCTGGACCTACAAAACCAAACTATTTTTACTGGATCTTCATGATTGTCACTCAGTGGCATTATCTTGTTTGCAGAAACAAACACAACAAAAAGATGTTTGTACACATGCATGCCTGCATGTGTAAGATTTGAGATAACAGTACTTTCTTTTGCCCTCTGGTGGCTTTCTGTGTCCCTACATGTATTCAAAGCCCCAAACCTAATTTTATAGGAGTCAGAAGCATTTCCACGGGGAAAATAATGTGTTTTCCACATATATTTCAATAGATTTGATTAAGAAATGGAACTCTTGAGATATTCAGGGGAAAGCCAAAACATGTGAAAAAAAGTGATATGGGATATTTTTTTCAAAGTATTTAATTTCAAAATGGTCAGAGACTATTTTAACCAACTTTATGAGTGCTCCTTTCCTTAGTCACTCATGCAACACAGAATATTTTTCTTGCAGTGGGAACAGTCTGACTTCAAGAAAATCTCTATATTGTTATGCTTGAGAGAGATTCTGCTTCCACATTTCATTTTTCCTCTTTGTAGTTGGAAGAATTCATCAAGCTTTATCCCAATGGATTTATAACAAGGATCCAAAAGGCTGAAGTTAAGAACAGAACAGACATTCATTGTGAGCTCCCCAAAGAGAGTTATTACTGTCATGGTGTAAACGCCTAGTCTACTTCTGATATTGTTTCAGGTAATTCCATGCCATGTCAAAGGTGAGAACTTCTGAAGGATCCAGAAAATTTGGTGGTCCAAATAGTACTGATGAACTTCACTGTGTAAAAACATCAGTTAATGCATGTAGAGAAAAATAATTTAAGCCATCCTGACATGATGCTGCACTCAGAACTGGTTGTTAAAACTCCCCAAATGCTCTTGGTATCACCACTGACAATTGTCCAAGGGTAATGAGCAGTAGCTACACAACACAGCAAAACATCACACATTTTTACAAAGAGTACAGAGAATAAAACAAATAATTATTTCACAGCTCCATAAAACACTGATACACCCATACCTCCAACAGAGCACACAATTCTGATGTTTGTATGTAAAGCAGGGCAAAACAGGATTGGGTGAGGGCAACAAACAAAGAGGATGGAGCAAGGGCCCTATTAGGAGATGTTCAAGAGGTTTCATTTGGAAGAACGGTGTCCTGGAAATAATTCAGTTCAGGAAATATAATTCAGGAATATAATTCAGTTCAGAAAAATAATTCAGGAAATAGAAAAGCAATGGTAAAGTTTCGTTTGTTTGTTTAAAATCCATTATAGACAAAACCTCGCAATACTAGAACTAAGTGGCACTCACCAAAACAATACAAGACAGGTTCAAAAACAAAGGGCAGGGAGTAAAGAGCAGGCTGAAATTTGACATTATAGAAGTGGAGAAGTGGAGAAAGATAACCTTGACTTGTTCAAAAAGATTAGATGCCAGTCTGTGCTGTTCCTACCCAGGATGTGCTGTTACTGCCCCAGGAGTCATGATACTGGTACAGATGAACCAATCTTTGTTCTCTTAGTTCTGGTCAACAAGTTGGTAAGACTATTTGGAAGGAAAACAAAAAGCCCTAAACACGTGAGAAGTGCCTAACTTTCACAGACACTGCAGCATGAAGGTCAACCACCTTACTGCACCTCACCAATTCACTCCATACCAAACTTTCAATAAAAGACAGAGATGGTGATATTATTCCTTCCCCCCTCCGCCTTTTTTTTTTTTTTTGCCTCTGTAGGCTTCCTGCCAGAACTGATAGCTATTGTCTGACAAAAGCTTTAATTGTAATCTTGATAACCAATTCCGACCTCCACCTCCTTGAAGCCATATTAGGTTCCCATCTCTCCTGATCTAATACGGAGAAAAGTAGGAATCATATTTCAGCAGCTCTCCGTCTGCTGCCCTCAACACCCACAACAGAAATGGAGAGGAAGCAGTGCTATGCCTTGTGATAACCAATTCTTAAAACAATTCACATTTCAAAACAGAAGGCATGGACAGGGAATGAAATGCATGCATTGATTAATTTATGTTCTTTTCTCAAAGTTCACATCATGGCATTACTACGTTCAGGCGAACTGCAAATAACCCATTATGGAAGAATGCAAGATGGAGAATGTAGCCTGGGCATAGTAAACTGCATTTTTATTTATTTTTAATGAAAAAGGGTACTGTATTTAAAAATCAGAAGACACTCCTCCACACTTTTCTTAGCCATTAAAGCTAAGTAACTGTTCATAAAAAATTAAAATTCTGAAATTGACTGATCAGTAGCTTTCCCTTCATCAGCACATACATCCTGGGATGCCAGTTTCCCTGGTTATCCAGTCAAGACAAGAAAAAAATCCAACTCAAAGGGAAAGGTGATAAGCAAAAGCTAGGGCTTTGTTTCCTTGCTTTAGGAAGTCAATAGAAGGGAAAAAACACAAAGAAACCAAACAAAAAACCCTCAACACTAGCTTTCCTTTCACAAAATGGTTTTCAAAATTTTTGCATTTACAAAGGCAAAAAGGAGACCTTCACTGATAGCTGTTCTATATTTTAAATAGCTCTGCAATTGATAGACTACAGCCACTTCTCCCCACTGTGAAAGAAATCTCTACCTTAATTAGCAACAAATATCAGACAGACCATATACAACAGCATATACTGATGTCAACATGAACAAACATCTGTTGTACTGATGACAAGTCTACCTAAGAATATGGAATAGCATGTAATAAGTTTTCATTTCTGTAAGCAGGCATGTATACCTGTCCAAGTACAAATGAATTTCAAAGTCATGTAGCCTGCCTAACCCCACTTTTTTTTTTTTTTAAGTTTTCAAAAGTATTTCAAGATTTGCCTCACTTCCGTGAGGCTGGGACGTAACATATATGCACCAAGTTGAAAGAAATTCAGTATTGCAAAGAAGAGTTCTCAGAAAGCCAGACTTTGTGGCTTATATCTTCTTGAAGAACCATTGTCTTGGTTTTAAGCAATTTTGTTTCACAAGTCTGAAAATGGAATTTAAAAACACTAAAGCTTTTTGATAGTTTAAACTGCTATAGGTGGTAATGAGATTTCAATAAATAAGAATTTTAAAGTATTTCCAGAGCTCCACAGGAATAAACTGATCTTATGCAAATTCAAAAATAAAAGTTTTAAAGGTAGTAAATTTTATGAGTAAATTAAATTATGATAAAGTGTTTAAACAAGTATTTAAAAATATAGTAGAAAAAGCAAGCAATAGAAGTCCTAAGATCAAATGCTTGGTAAGATATATGCATTTGTAAATACAACGTATCCTTCATCCTCTGTTCCCACAGAAGTTTTCAAGAAGAAAACTGTAAGAAGAATAACTGGTTCTGGCAATGTGTGCCTGCAGCCCAGAAAGCCAACCATACTCTGGGTTGCATCAAAAGAAGCTTGGCCAGCAATGTGAGGGAGGGCCCCCAGCACAAGAAGGACAAGGACATATTAGAGTAAGTCCAGAAGAGGACCACAACGATGATCATAGGGCTGGAGCACCTCTCCTACAGGCTGAGGGAGTTCAGGTTGTTCAGCCTGGAGGAGAGAAGGCTCTGGGGAGACCTTATAGCAGCTTTCCAGTGCCTAGAGGCAGCCTACAGGAAAGCTGGGGAGGGACCCTTTGTCAGGCAGTACAGTGATAGGACAAGGGATAATGGCTTTAAACTAAAATGTAGATTCATATTAGGTATTCGGAAGAAATTCTTTACTCGGAGGGTGTTGAGGCACTATTGCAAGTCCGTTGCAATGCTGGTTGCCCGGAGAAGCTGTGGATGCCCCATCCCTGGAGGTGGTTCAAGGCCAGGCCAGATGGGTCTTTGAGCAACCTGGTCTGGTGGGAGGTGTCCCAAAATTTACTTCAAAATAGGACATCTTGAATTCATCAGCATTTTTAGACATACCAGCACAGCACCTAGCAGTCCGGATCTTAACCACCCTGTTGCACTAGTCACTGGATAAATGCTGTATCAAAAGAATAGCCCTATTCCAAAATAGCATCTTCTACAGAAGCATCAAATTATCTCAGAAAAAAATAATTTGTCTCAGTTTTGTGGAATAACCCTCACAACAGAACTATCATACCACTAACATCAGAAGAACAGAAATTCTTTAAAGCTTAAGTTTCATACTTATCTTTATCGTGTTTTCTTACTATTTGTCTAACATCTCCCTGAAACGCATTCTCCAAAATAAGTAATTTGTATATTGTATAATGATTTGCAGGGGAGAACCATGACTTTTTTTTGGCAACTCAAAGTCCAAGCTGAGGCCAGCTGGCAAGGTAGCACTCACTTTTTTGCAAGGTAAGCTGATAGAAGGAGGCTACACTCAAAACTAACAGTGATGTTCTGGGACTACCCCTGGGTGTCAATGTCTCAAATTGCTAAACTGCACATGGGAATCTTAACAGTTTAACAGTACACACTATTGCAAGTCCATTGCAACATTGGTTGCACTGTTGTATGTATTCCATTACCTTGGCAGTGTACAGTGGTTGCTCTGTTATGATCCAGCTGCAATGCCATGGCCCTGCTCAAATTACTGGAATACATATGAAACCTTAAAATCTTAGCCTGATGTCATAAGACTATTCCTTTTATGCCACAGTTTTTAACTCCCAGCTAAAGATATCATTACCAGCAATACTGATATAACAAAAAAAAGTTAACTGTCTTATATCAAAAAATTACTATTCAATACTAAAATTATGGTCAGCAACTTTCATTCCTCACAAGCAAGCAAGCAAGCATTGTTTTGCTCTTAAATCATTATCAGTGCTGATATACACTTATCTCTGGTGACCAGCAACAGGACCTGAGGGAGCAGCATTGAAGCTGCACTGGGGGAGGTTCAGGCCAGGTGTTAGGAAGTGTTTTTTCACTGACAGGGCACTGGAACAGGCCCCCCAGTGAAGTGGTCAAAGCACTGAGCCTGCCAGAGTTCAAGAAGTATTTGGACCATTGTGGATTTATGTGGCAAAGATTAGGTACTAGATGGGCTACAGGGGTGACCTCTTAGAGCAGAGCCCAGCAGCTGCCCCTTGTCAGAGCAGAGCCAACTCCAGCTGGCTCCAAAGGGACCCACTGCTGGCCAGAGCCAAGAACGAATTTAAGAATGAATTTATTTCACCAATGATCTTCTCAGAAGGTGGTACGGAAAGGAAGAACATAAGGTCTCAAGAAAGTAGGGGGAGTTGCCATGGATAAAAAGATACAAAATAGAAACCAATAATCAAAAAATAGAACAGACATTTAGTCACAATAACAGATTTTTCTACTTACTGTCTTTAAGTGCCACAGAAAACACTAAATGCTAACACTGAAGAGACATCTTACTACTAGAACATTTTTACAGTATTCTCCAGAACCACCTGCCAAAAGGCTACAGACAACTTTGTACCTTCTTGCTTTCTCACAAGTGGTTGCAGCCATACACTTGTCCCTTAAATTACATCTCTTATTTGCTTTTGAGATCTTCTTCACTCAGATCTCCTTGTTACTCCAATTTCACTTTTTCCTTCACTCCTTCATCCTGTTTTTCAGCAAGCATATCCCCTATCAGACCTATGAGAGGTAACAGCACACTTAGGCAATGCCTAAGGTTACGCTCTTGAGATATGGTTATCTACTTTTGACCTGCAAGCACACCCTTCACTTGCACATAAAAGAAAATCATTTATCCGAAAGTCAGAATAGCTGCTTTCAAACACCTCCACAAAATTCACCGTTACAGTAATGCACATAATCACCTAGATCTGATGAGAGGTTCAGCAGGCAAACAGCATTTACTACCAACGCAGAATTCTTAGTCTGGATTAGACCAGTATTTTTTTATACATATATATATGTATATATATACACACATACATGTATAACATCTCTAAGTATTTACATACTTACCAGAAATTGTTATTTTTGGATGATAATTTTCCCTGAGCATATTATGATCTTTTACCTTATTTACTGGATATTCTCCTGTGCAGGGACTGTACTCAAGAAATTGAGGAAAAGCAATCCATTGCTGGAAAACTAGCATGGCTGCAAAACTCTTGAATTGTCCTACAGAAGAATCCCCCTGCATTCTCTTTTCTTTTAATGTAGTTGAAGTTTACTTTCTACAGCACAGAGAAGTGCTTGTTAAATATCCCATGTCAATTTTAGCAGCATCCTGAGGTGGCAGGTGAGAAAAGGGGAAGGATGCATAGAAGAAATGGGACAGCAGATTTAAGTTTTCTATGTGAAACACATGTTCAAGACACACGTTCTCAAAAACAACACACAACCTCTACCCACCCCTGTGCAACCACCTAACTGGGAAACGTTTCACATACTCTGTGACAGTGTATTATGAACTGGATTGACAAAAAGGGCATCATTCAGAAGTCAACCTATTCCCACGTTCTCCCCAACTTCATCTTACCCCAGAGATCTCACTTTCTTCAGCCATCTCCAGGCTTTCACTATTCACTTCACATGCCACATGCAAGAAGTTTATATTAGTGACATAATGTTTTTCCCTGCCTTGGGACACTGTTAGGAGTCCACTCAAATGCTTTCCTACTTAATAGAATCATAGAATATCCCAAGTTGGAAGGGACCCATAAGGATCATCAAGTCCAACTCCTCACACCGCACAGGTCTACCCAAAGGTCTAGACCATATAACTTAGTGCACAGTCCAATCACTTCTTAAATTCAGACAGGCTTGGTGCAGTGACTACTTCACTGGGGAGCCTGTTCCAGTGTGTGACCACCCTCTCAGTGAAGAGCCTCCTCCTGATGTCTAGACTAACATTCCCCTGCCTCAGCTTAACCCCGTTCCCACAGGTCCTATCAGTGGTGGTTACGGAGAATAGGTCACCTACCTCTCCACCCCCCCCTCGCGAGGAAGTCGTAGACCGCGATGAGGTCCCCCCTCAGCCTCCTCTTCTCCAGGCTGAACAGGCCCAGTGACCTCAGCCGCTCCTCACATGTCTTCCCCTCCAGGCCCTTCACCATCTTTGTCACCCTCCTCTGGACACTCTCCAACAGTTCAATGTCCTTTTTGTACTGTGGTGCCCAGAGCTGCACACAGTACTCGAGGTGAGGCCGCACCAATGCGGAGTGGAGCGGGACAACGATCACTTCCCTCGACCAACTAGCAATGCCGTGCTTGATGCACCCCAGGATATAGTTGACCCTCCTGGCTGCCAGGGCACACTGCTGGCTCAACTCACTTCTGGAGTTCCTGTAACTTCAGCAATACAGAAACTTCATATAAATAGCATTTCAACAGGAGACCATTTTGTAGAACAATGAAAAGCTGACAAATTATATCTTCCAAGCTACTCTCCTCTACCATGATCTACAACCTTTCTGGCATTTTACCTCATCACAATGAAAAAAATAATCTAAAGTAGGCCATGATGCTCCTTTGAATGCTGAAACAGAACTTCTTTCAGACTTTAATATTACATGTTAAATGAAATTCCTTAGGAAGGTGAATAGAGCTCTTGGATAGCTACCAAACACTTGCAGATTTGAAGACTAATTTATCTTCATTTTTATATTAATTTTCTATGTAGTATATCATTCTCATTGGTTTATGTCTTTCTTTGGAGATCACAGTCCTGACCCTCACCCCACCCCATCATTATTCTTTTCTGATATTTAAAAGTGTACTTCTACCAAGCTGTTATAACCTCCTTAATTACTTTGTCACCTTTCTTATTCATGTTTTTTGAAAGTGTCACTCCTGTAGCACTTTAATTTAGAGAAAGTAAGAAATTAACAGGCAATTGACTGAAGCAAGTCAGAATAACAGAAGGAAGTGTGTAAAGTTTCTAGGATTGTTCAGATGTAGATTTTCTGTTAAATACCACATTCTCCTTTTTATTACTTGGCTACTGTGAGAAAATAAAGTAACTTCTGCTTCACTAAGTACAGTAACTTTAAGATACAATAGACATTATATACAAATAAACCCATGTAGATTTTCAGAGATAAAGCATTAGCCAGTCAAAGTTCAACTGTAGCCAGCTCTTTGCTGCCTGTATTACCACAGCCCCAAACCCTATGTGGAATCATAGAACCATTTAGGTTGGAGGAGACGTCTTCTCCAAGATCATCAAGTCCAACTGTTAACCCACTGCTGGCAAGGCTAGCACCAGACCACGTCCCTAAGCACCACATCTACATGTCTTCTGAATACCTCCAGGGACGGTGACTTAACCACTTCCCTAGGCAGCCTGTTCCAGTCTCACAACCCTCCCAGTGAAAAAATTTCTCCCAATATCCAAGCTAACACCCCCCCAGTGACATTTGAGGCCATTACTTCCTCACACAAGAATCCATCATTTTGGCTGGTTGTTTGTTTTTCCTTCTTCTTCAAACCTAATCTGTATTATTAGAAGTTAAATTTCAAATTTCCAAGTTAGAAGATTAAAAAAAAAAAAAAAAAACATTTTTGGCTTAATTCTTATCAACATTATCTTAATTCTTGTCAACAGCAATCTTATCCTGCTCAAAAAAAAAAAAACACTTTGATTCAGTTGACTTGGCACAAGAGAGGGGAAAGATGCATCATTGTCACAAAACTGACTAGCAGTGCATAATTTCATCTAGGTACTAAGAACATTAATTTTAGAAGTCTGCTTCTCTCATCCTCAAGATATTCAGACAAGTTTTAATGCATCTGTTCCTCTTATACTTAGCTTCTTTCACACGTTTATACATCTTTCTCCCTACAATCTGAGCATGCCGTATAAAATACATCATTCATAATTCTTGTAGCACTCACAATAACAAATAGTTGCCAAACTCAAAAAAAAAAAAGTTATTTCAGTGTAATGATTGCCCAAAATAGAGGGAGACAATGTAAAATTACCATTTTGTTTATATGGAAGGAGTCGATTATGGTAATGAAACACATGAAAGCCATTAGGTTCACAGGTTGCACCATCCCCCTGCACCATCAAGGTTGTTTAAAACTTTCTAATAGGTATGTTTCTTCTAAACAGATGCTAAGTTAAACTTACATTAAAACTGATGTAGTAACAGGTAAGATTTTTGTATTATCTGTAGGGTTCTCATGCCTTGGTTACATCCAAACTACCAATTTTTAATGGCAAAGATAGCAATAACACAAAGCAAAAGGAAAAACCCATTTCAATTCTGAATTATCTAGTGGCTAACAGACAAAAGTTTTCACTAATATGGAAGCCTAACGATACTGTTATCGTTTGCCAGACTTTGTTCCTCAGTAGGGGTACCGATAATAATAAACTACACTAGAAGTTCTACCTGTTTATGCCTCTTTCATTCAAAAAGGAACTAAATGATTTCACATTCACAAATGGGGAAAAAACAGTTTATAAATTCAGAAAGTGACATCAGAAGATTCTATATAAGCATTGCTTATTTTGAAGGAAGTTTCCAGTTTTCTAGCTGTATGATTCAGGGAAAAATGTCTCATAACTGTAGTTTTGGAAGCATATGCTGCATATGCTGTACAAATATCACAATGCTTATCAGTTGCTGAAGTATTTGAGAGGGAAAAAAAATGAAAGAGACTTCCCCATCCAAGAGTATGTTTCAACTTTTCACCAACAGACACATTACATTAATTCAAGCCTCTCTCAAAAAGAATGGTAAAAGTTTCTGAACTCATTACATCAGCATCCTGTGCCATCCCATCCCAAACACAAAGGGCTTACATCTTACCATTTAATTCTTGATCTCACAGCTAACATACCCCTACTAGCTGAGTAGGGATATCACTTTCCCCTCACACAGTTCCTAGCAATCAGCAGAAATTAGAAAAATATTTATATTAATTCATATTAATATAAGCATTTTAATATATATAATGTATAATTTATATTAATATATTAAATATTAAATTATTTAGCTAAAATGTTTTACTTCTCCAAAAGAAAAGTAACAACAAATTGCTTGCATTTCAACACATACAGTAAGACTGCTAGTGTCACTTTTGACTGAGACAGTAGTATTAATGGCCACATAGTTTAAGAAAAAAGTGTGAACATACTAATATCACAGGAGATGATAACAACTGGATATTGCAGAAAGATTTTTCTGTGTTTGAAGAATTTGGTATCACTTAAAACAAAGAGTAGCTACAATCTGGGGAAAATGAGCCTAAGAAGTATTTTTGTCTTGAATAAATCACCTCTAAAAAGAAAATTAATCTCTTGGCCTAATGAGAGCAACTCCAGATGACCAAAACACTAGAACAACAAAAAAGTCAGCAATCTATGTATTTTTGTACCACTAGCTGTCAAATCATTTTCAAAAATTAATTGAGCATCAGAAATCTTTACAAGGCAGGTACACACTATTACAGTTCAGATTTTATCTTCTCAAAAATTCTTACATAAAAGATACACCCCTCTCCATAGACAATAAACAGGGATCTCTAAGAAGTGCTTTTCTGTTCGCACCTACCACGCTTTTTTCTTTGTGAAGTAACACAGCATAACCAAGATGTGAAAAAAAGATCCTAACAAACTAACTATAAGCATGAGAAAATGAAGGAAAACTTAGTCTCTTCCCCAATATCCAAGACAGATTTCCTCAGTTTTTTCCACAAGTGCTTCACCTTATTTCATTAACTCAATTCTGTGATCTATGGCTTGCAAAGTGTGATTACACTTTCTTCTCTGCCAAGTTTTACTACTTAGTAGAGTAACTTTGAGAAGTAGCTATTAGCAATGGCCACATATCACTAATTCATTCTCTCAGTTTCAACAGCAGTCAAAATTTGCCAGAAGTACAGTGCTCAGACACAAGAGGTGGTCCCAATACCTATAACTGTTCCTGACAGGATCTCATTTGCCTGGTGCTTCAATAAGGGAGAGAAGTTAAGTATCTTAAAATAAAAAAAAAAAAAAAAGCAGTACATAAAAGGGTTTTAAAGGTTTTGATTGTTTAATTTGGTTGCTTTGAAATAAGTTGAAATAAGTTGCCTGCTACACTCTGTATTCCTTATTACTAGAACCCTATGATGTGTGCTTTCTGCTCCATACATTGCTATTTAGAGTCATCAATAAACACTTAAGAATCAGATCTTGTTCTCTGCAGAACTTTTATGGCTGATGATTGTGAATGAAAATGCATGAAGTACAGAAAGAGAAATTTTAAGTGTCTGGCTAGCAGACATACTCACTTAATAAGCTCTATCCCAAAGAGGCTTTTTCTTTTTTTAAAAAAAAAATATTGTTATAAGGAATGTTCCTTATAGCATTCTAGAGTAATAAGTCTTAATACTCCTTCCTAAGAATGGAGTATATTTATTTGTGGTTATTACACTGTCTAAAATAATTTGAGTTCAAAAACAGACAAAATGAAGAGTTAACATTTCTTGATGATCTTTGTGGGTCCCTTCCAACTCAGGATATTCTATTAAATAGGATGTTACATAAATTAAATACCAGAGTTGATAATCTCTCATCACCTTGCTGTTGTGTTACACGGGGGGGAAATAGTGCATGAATTCTATGAAGTCTTTCCCACTATACAGCAATTTTTGTTTTGTTTTAAAGAAAACACACAACAATGCTTCCTCCCACACCCCCCCCCCACACACACCACCACCAAATTCAAATTGTAGGACTTCTATTTCAGTCCAGAAGACAAAGGAGAACGAAGTAGTCTTGGAACCCTCTTTCTAACACAAAGTTGAACAATATGAATTTACAGATCTGCAGCTGACAGATGCATGAAGTCTGAAACCCACTACTTACTCTATTTTCAAATTCTTAGACTTGCTTTATTCCATGAAAGAACACACTAATATATACTAGAAGAAATATTTATTCAGGTTGACAGCACAGATTTCTTGCTTGTCAGAAAGAAAAAGTACCCCTTCCTCAAGTGACACAAGGGGATTTTTCACACCTCCTAACAGAAAATCTTCACACTTGCCTTGCCTAGGAAAGGCACCAAGATCCTTAATCTCAACAGCTGTGCACTTTGTGTTAAGTTACACCAGGAGAACTCCTACTGTTTCCAATAAGATATTTAGGTAATTTTTAGTTCTCTGTGGGCATGTCTGCATTAAATATATGACAAACAACACCATATACAGACTTCACCTGCAATTTTAAAGGAACTTGATGTTGGCAAGATGCTGTTTGGAAAGACATTTACTTTCACTTTCAAAACCAAGCATATAAAACAATAAAAAGAATGAAGCCTAAAATAACAGGAGTATATTATTTGAGATGCTTTGCATTAATCAGGTAAGCAATACTTTGGTTTTGCTGCATTGTTTGACATGAATGCAAACAGACTTGTAATCAGGATGATCTAAGGATAGGAGACAGACCAGGTATAATTAATGGCACAGACCTTCGAAAAATGCCTGTGTTGGTAACTTCTATTTTAAAGTGTTTAAACACAGCCAGATGTTCCATTGTTGTGCATTCAAAAAAAATCAAAATACTTAAGTTCAAAATTGTTAGAAAGGACTTACTTTTATTGTAGCAAGTTGCAAGTACACCTTTATCTGCAGGACTGGCACTAATGTGCCAGATTTCACCCACTTGATGAAGAAGTACATTTTTGTTTATAATGTTATTTTCATCATCAAAATCTATGATGTGAATCTGCAAATACAATAAAAGAGAACATTAGGATTTCAAATGTTTTCCTGTGGGTCTTAATTATACATGATGACTGCACAAAACAATGTAATGAAAATTTTATATCTGATATCTACTTTAATTAATTGTTATACTAACAATTTAGCATATTATCGATTTCATGCAGGATAGACTTTTCTAGAAAAAAAAGCCTTTTCTCTGTTTTGATGAAATACCATGTTTACTCTTCTCAAATTTGCAACTTAAAGCTTGAAAGTGATTTTTCATATTACAGTTAATAGTAAATAAGCCACTGGTATTGCTATTCAACGCTTCCAGCAATAACCAGAAGTAAGAACATCACAATCCTTAGTCTAGATGCCTGCACTAATCCTGTACTGAAGTCAAATTTAAATAGCCTGTGAAGAAAGAACGGGAGAGGGGAAAGGACTGTTTTGAAACACAAGTACTAGAAACTCAGAAACTTTGAGAGTTTACTTCAAGCAATCCTACATCTGTACCAATATTTAAAGCTGTACCAATTACTAAAGCATTTGGAAATATAATATACTTTAGGCTATGTGCAAAAATAAAATGCTGAACTGAAAGATTAGAAATATTTGGTTTTCTTTTTAAAATTACAAGCTCTATGTCTTTTAACAGTTATGTCTTAGTCTTGTTTTTCCTCCCTGCTGTTGCTGAATTTTTTCTACAGCTGCCTCAGAAATAGAGGAATTTGAGAAAGATTCCAGCCTGACACAAAACACACAAGTAACCTCAAGGGACTAATACCAGTAAGCTCAACAGTGAATTCCAGAAGACCCACATTTTTTAGAGAGTTGTAATCTCATTAACAATATTATACACGTTTTTTTTTGAAATGGCTGAATTTACACGTTACTTCTTTCCTTCTCCTCCCAAACACTGTCAGCAGCAACAGCTTCTTCAAATATCATGCCGGATCTCATCACCTGCATTCTTCTACTCCGCCATCCCAGGCAGATAAGCACTTCTGCAATTGATTAGGAAGCTGCCTTTTCAGACTGGACTCCATTTGTTGTCCTAAATCTGCAAGTCTACACAGGAATCAGGACTCTATCCATCTCCTGCAGCAACTGCATCTCCATCTTCCTGTCCAACTTAAGGTGACCTTCATGCCTTCCATAACTCTCCAGAGTTATGTCACTCAGATTTATCTATAGTTCCCTTTTATTTTGGCTTTTTTTTTGATCTACTCTTTGTGTCCTAATTCAAGAGCTTCTGTCTCTACAGAGGGTATACTTGTTCATCATTAACAATCACTAACTTGATCACCAGACATCACAGCCCTCTGTACTGTTCTTATCAGATGTGTTTTGATGTTCCGAATAAACTTTTGATTTGAATTGTAAAAGAGCTATTTTATTTGTGAACAAACTCAGAACTCTGAGGTAAAGAATAGCAACATATTTACAACCTTAAGGCAAAGCTTTCAACAGGATCAAGGCATGAGGAGCAATTCCTATTATTTTTATACAGCAAAACCATAATTGGCTTTTACATCTCAAAGTGGATCCCTCAAATTTACTGAATCAGATATTTAACAGAAATTATGTGAAATGTGAAGATCTTACTTTAAAGTTAAAACGTTAGTTTTCTGCACAAGGCACAATCAGATCTGCTTAATTGGTTTGTTAACTGTTAACTAAAAAAAAGGCAGGGGAGGGGAAGGAAACCTTCCACTGGAGTCTCCTTCAGCAGCTCCACCAAAGTCCCCACAGGTAGGCTACAAATCAAAATTCCATTTTCTACACTTGCACATATTCTGTGCCTGCATTAACCACATTAAGAAGGTCACTTGGCACAGAAAGTAAGGGACTGCCCTTTACCCCATCTGAAGCCCTTTAACAACACAGGTAACCAATTTCTCCTCTGCTGTTATACTTCTGCCTCAGCTGACATCACCAATAGCTGGAGTCCCTGCTGAAACACAGAACCAACCAATTAAAGGTCCAAACTAAAACTTTAAGGAAATATGGAATTAATTCTTATATGAGGGTATCATTTATAACCTTTTGAGTTGAAAACCGCTATCCTTTGCAGCATATCAAGCACCACAGTCTGCCAGTTCTCCAGCTTTACACAAAGAAGTGAAAAATTCCAGATATACCCCAGTGTTCTTTATGCTATTGATCCTCTTAACCTTATGGATTTGAATACATAATAAATTTTATTTACCACATGGAAATGCAACTATGCTAAAGATAAAAAATTCTCACAGAATTCTCACAGTACCAAGTATGGTACCAGTATGATGCCACAAAGACAAACACTAGCAGAAACAGTCACCTATAGTAGTTCTTACACAAGCTTCAGTTCTGCAGGTTGTCTTCCTTCAGTTATTGAATTCCTGGCTTTCTAACTTTTCCCTGTGCAGTACAGAAGTGAACCTCACCTGGGGTAAATCAGTGCAGCATATGGACACTATAGATGAGGATGCCAAAAACAGCAAGTGTAAGCCTATAGGGAGAACGTCCTTAATGTGACTGTAGCGTCCTGATTAAAGAGGTTTGTTATCCTAGTTCTAATGGAAGGCACCTTTCGGAAGTGAGCAGTTTTGTTATCAGTATCTGCACAAAAGAAGTTACCTGTCTGCTGTAATTATGCTGGGAAAAGCCTGAACCCAAGTACTGAGGAAAAAATGTAAAGATTTGAAAGAGAACAAACTCATTTGATTCTACTAGAAGTTTGGAGAAATTACAAGTGACAGAAATGACTGTTGCAAGGAGACTAGAACTACTGCTTTCAGAACAAGATTACTCTTTCTTCATTAATGCAATCCCCATAATTCATTTTCTTACATCAGGCTCTCATGGGCTGCAGAGGAGACATGGGAACTGTTTCAGCCTGACCACTGCCATGCTCTGTGCTTACGCAATGCCATGCATTAAGGTAAACCATAAAAGTATTTTGGATTCTAACACCCAAGACTGCAGATAACTGGGAGAGTTCTGAGAAAGAGAGATCAAAAAACAATGAAGTGCAGTATGTTTCCTGCATACATTTCCAAAAACAGCCGGTAAATGCATCAAACTAAGAACAGTGAATGAAGCTGCAGTTCAGTTCTCACAAAAGCCACCCCTGTAGCCTCCCCACTACTCTCATCCACCTGACACCTACACCCAATACTGTTTTCTAATTGTTCTGACAATCAAGATCTCCTTTCAGTATGAACACATTCAAGGAATTTTAGTCAAAAAAAAAGAGATTACTATAGAATTAGAAGTACCATACTCAACTACAGAAGAAACAGCCCAACAGAAATTGAGCCAATTTCCCTCAAATTTTAAACTTATTGAGTTTATGATCAGAAGGTACACAGCTGATAACCAATAACTAAAAATGAAAAATCCAGTTTATGAAGCTTCACATACACAGAATTATGTGCATGCCAGGAGTCCCATCAGAGACAATCATGGATTAAACAATTTTGTTTTACTTTGTATGTCTTCCACGGCTTACGGACAGCTCCAGAGAATCCAAAGATTTAAATTCTCTAAAACACAGCAGTTGCTTCATTAAGTCAGTCTGATTTAGTCATACAATTTAAAAGATTTTAATCTTCCAGAAATATACACATTAACTTGCATTTCTTACCACTATCTTTGTACCCTACTCACAGAAGTCTTGAACTTGACTATAACTTAAAGTTCAAGCTGATGTGGGGAGAGGGGGATAGAAGGAAGAAAATTGAAAAATATGGGAACAACATTAAAACAAGAAGAGGAAAAAAAATTACAACTGACATTTGACCAAAAATTACCTGATTATCATATCTAAGAGATTGTGTCCCAACCAAAAATCTTATTGCATCTGTTTCTGCTGTCTGAGGTGTTAAAGCTCGAGCCTAGGGAAAGAGAAAGCCATCAGAAAAGTCCAATTAATACAACCCATTAACTTCAGCAAAAAAATCTTTAATGTCATATATCTATCATTTCAAACATTATATTCTTACGATTTGCACAGTTTCCTGCCCTTTATGTCTATTTTAGTTAATACATTTTTCTGGAGTTTCTCACATTTGTAACGTGCATGGAAGACACAAGTCCTAAATGTATTATCTGGCCTTCATCATATGTGAAAACATTCATTGTTAAAACAATTCTTCCAAATCAATTCCCCTTCATGAATCAGGAATGAAGAAAAACAAAGTAAAACAACTCTTAAATACGTTGGCTATGACAACAAAACAAGAAGTTTTTCTTGCAGAAGGTTTCCCCACCACTGCTCCCCCCCAAACAATTCAGACTGAAGAACCCCAAATAAAAATGAAGCCATCCTTTTTTCTCAGTATTAAACACCAAACTTAAACAAAATTTACAAACAACACCTTTATTCTTTTTCAATTCTAGACCAGTAAGAGTTGTCTGAATGACTGGAGAATAAACTTGTTATTTATCTACCAAAATTTGTCATAATCCTACGATTGTAATGTTAACAAGAATGCTAGACTCTTCACCTTGCACTAATCACAGTCTTGAAAGAAGTAAATCAAAGCAGTTAAGAACTTCCTATATATGGAAGGCATTGAGAAATAAACGGTAGCTTGAATAATAAACCATATTAAATCCACAAGAAACTAATAATTCATAGTTGTTAGTTTGTATTAGTCACTAGTAGCGACTCAGCCAATTTTGAGTTCACGGGAGATAAGCAGAATAAACTTACTCATAAAGGCATTTCTAGCAACCATAAATAAAGTAGCATATATCCACTACTCTCCCATATAAAAAATAACCTAATAATGAATGTATTATTATGGTGTTTGTTTTTTTAAACCAAAAGGGAGAAAAAAAGCCAGACCTTTGCAATTCATACCCTACTTAGCACAAAATAGTTCAGATTTCTTCATACACTAGAGCCTAAATGGTAAGCAACTACTTCAGGACTCAGGTAGCTGCAGACTGGCGCCGTGTACTGCCCTGGTATTTTGCAGCTAGCCAGTGATTACATTCTGTATTCAGGCCCATTAGCTTCAGGATAGTCTTGTCTAAAACTTACAGATTAATATCAAAAAGATGCCTAGAAGCTTGGAAAGATGAATTTCAACTAGATCACAATACATATACTTAAAACAACAATGTAGTTCTAGCATAGCGACTTGAAGAGACTGATTTTTCTTGAACAAGGCAAAGCAATCCAGGCCCTTGTCTGGCAGACAACATTAGTAAGAATAAACTCATTTTTCAGAGCAAACTCTGAAATTCACAGAGTGGATACACATTTCAGATGTAAGATAAAATGTAATTTAGACATTGTAATATTTTGTTCTATCTTGAGCATAAAAGGTTTTAAAAAGTAACAGCTTAACAAGTGTAGGCTAATAATGTAACATTTATATGGGTGGGGAAAAAACTCTAGAGAAAGTGGTTCAGTTTGTGCTCAAAACACACTCAAATGTAGATCATAGACCAGTTTGAATCCATACTGATGTGTTTCTGCTCTCCTATTTATACAGCACTTACCTATAACAAGCCTAGACAGCATTCCTAACTGACAGAAACAATAGGACTTAACCAAGAAGATGGCAGAAAAGCTTTTTTGTCTTAAGAAGCATTTACATTTACAGATCTCTAGCAAAGAGCTTCTCTTTCAGACCTCCTTTCAATTACACTAAAATTAACACTAGAAGTAAGCCAATGGCAACGTGTCTCTTTAAAGCATACAAGCTTCTTCAGTTTCAGCAGAAGAGGCCACCAGGATCTTTAATAAAATAAACAGGGTTTTCATTTTTCAGCCTTTTCCAAGCCTTTCAAGTAGATATAAAGTTTTTGCTTTCAAGAATGAATCACATTAAACACAAAATGCCCAAACTAAAATGGTAAAGTACTGTTTATTGTCCGTCATAGAAGACTAAAACACCCACATCCATATCCAACATCCATATAGGGTTCAAATTCATCCATTGTTCACAAGTAAGGACAATCTGAATCTTGAAATGAGTACCATTATGATGGACAATCTGGTATCTCATGGACAAATATATGTCTAATTTTGTCTACTTGGAGTTACATTTTGAGAAAGAATGTTATTTCAACAAGCAAAGCCACTGAATAACCCCTGTGATGAACCAAGCCTCTGCATTGGGAGCGCTGTCAAAAGACTAGAATAAAGTGCCTCAGATTTGCCATCTTGCCCAATATTCTGTCAGAGCAGGTTGCAATTAACATCTTTCAAAAAGCATCTCGCCTCTTGGTTGCAGCAATTAGAAACTAAACAAAGAGTATAGTATAATGAGCATCCATTAATCTACCAATAAAGCTCTCTTATACAAAGCCAGTTATCTGCAGAACACTAAGTTGCATATAGACCTGAAAGGATCTATATCAAAAGATATTAAAATTTTATTTACCAAGAAAGTGGACATGATGCATGGCATCATGCACTGGCCAGCAAAGCCCCACCTAACTGGTACTTCTAGACAATGCAACAACCTAAGTAATTAGGTAGCCTCATTTTTAAAGATGGTCTAAGACTAGGAAAAAAGTTATTAACAAGGCATCGTGAGCTATGAAGAACCTTTAGGTTACACCTTTGGTTACAAGTCTAAACTTCTTACCCACCGTGAAGTTCAGTCAGGAACCTCTATGTACAAACATGCATGGCTTAAACCAGGGAAAGTGTGTTATAAGACTGGAGTGATACTGCAGCAGTCCAGTTGTGATCAATATTCCCAACCAAATATTCTAACAGCCTAAAAAGAAATTTAGGGTCCTCTGGTGGGAATCATTAGATATTCCTCAACCTCTCAGTAACAGAACAGCATTGAAATGAGTAAGAGGAATGAGATTTAAGCACTAAAAGGGGAAACTTCTGTTTAAAAAGGCTTTAGCAAAGCCAGGAACAGCAGTCAGGGTGTCTGATCAGCATCCTCGTACCCTCAGCAGATCAAGCAAGCAAGGGTTAGTCTTGTGTCCTAGCCTGCCAGTGCAACACCCAACTGGATTTTATTTTAAATGGGAGCAAAAGGGGCAGGATAATGAGGAATTAAGAACTTCTCTCCCTCCAACTGGACATCAGAGTGGGACTGAACTTGTCCTGGAGAGCACCCCCGCCTTGAACAGCCAAGAAACAAGCCACCAGCACCTTTCTGGGGCTCTCCCCAGCCTTGGGCCAGGAGCCAGATTTTTTCCACTGTGGTTTTCTATAAAGAGCTCATCCACCTGTCCTGCCACAGCTCCCAGGCAGTACCAAACACTTTCCCAAGCTGAGAGCAGTGCTGTCACCAGTGGGTGTGGAAGAATGAATGCATCCATCAACTAAGGCTTCTGGGCAAAGGTGTTGGCCCACCTTCATAACAGGCTTCACCAAACTGGATGTGTTCTTGTATGCCCAGCAGAATCAACACAGCAAGATGTCCTGCCCAGACAGAATCAAGCCAAACATAGTGAACTGGTGTTTTGTCATTTACTGCACCCTAAAGTACTTTATAGAGCCGTAAGTTACATACCTGAAGAGGGAAAAGCATATGAATGAATACCAAAATAAAAATAAGAAGCATTCATAATGCATCATCTGTTCCCAAGATAGTAAAGCTTCCATGCTTTTAGTAGCAAAAGTGCAAGTTCTGAATAAAAATTATACCACTATCATAACAGAAAGGAAACAAAACCAATACCATTGAAAAAAAAACACCTTGGATGAACAGAGATAAAAAGGAGAAGGGTGGTGGTAATGGGGTAATGGAGGCATGAAGGCTCATTGGGGTGGTTATTAGTTACTAAAGGATGGGTTTTTCTAGAAGAGAAAAAAAAATTAGTTTCATATATGATCTGAAACCCCAACGTTAGCATTTCCCACTGAGATGGAACATCTCAGATTAAGATTTCACATCACCTCCCCATAAGCAAATATATAAATAACAATTGATATAGAAAACATTCCCCCCAGTAAACACACAACTAGAAAGGAAACGTTGTCTACTCCATTACCAGAAGGTAAATCCTTCCTTTACTATGTGGATTGAAGGATTAATTGCAGACATGGGAACAAGACCAAGCACTGCTTATGGATGTCCACACTCAGACTGCAACTTGTGAAGTTATACATTCTGGGCTTAAATTTTGACTGACCTGAAATCTAGGGGATTTGGTTTAGAATCATAGAATATCCTGAGTTGGAAGGGACCCTTAAGGATCATCAAGTCCAACTCTTGACACCGCACAGGTCTACCCAAAAGTTCAGACCATGTGACTAAGTGCACAGTCCAATCTCTTAAATTCAGACAGGCTCGGTGCAGTGACAACTTCCCTGGGGAGCCTGTTCCAGTGTGCAACCACCCTCTCTGTGAAGAACCCCCTCCTGATGTTAAGCCTAAATTTCCCCTGCCTCAGCTTAACCCCGTTCCCGCGGGTCCTGTCACTGGTGTTAATGGAGAAAAGGTCTCCTGCCTCTCGACACCCCCTTACGAGGAAGTTGTAGACTGTGATGAGGTCTCCTCTCAGCCTCCTCTTCTCCAGGCTGAACAGGCCCAGTGACCTCAGCCGTTCTTCGTACGTCTTCCCCTCCAGGCCTATCACCATCTTCGTAGCCCTCCTCTGGACACTCTCCAACAGTTGAATGTCCTTTTTATACTGTGGTGCCCAGAACTGCACACAGTACTCGAGGTGAGGCCGCACCAGCGCAGAGTAGAGCGGGACAATCACCTCCCTTGACCTACTAGCGATGCCGTTCTTGATGCACCCCAGGACACGGTTGGCCCTCCTGGCTGCCAGGGCACACTGCTGGCTCATATTCAACTTGCTGTCTACCACGACCCCCAGATCCCTCTCTTCTAGGCTGCTCTCCAGCGTCTCATCGCCCAGTCTGTACGTGCAGCCAGGGTTTCCCCGTCCCAGGTGCAGGACCCGGCACTTAAATTCAGCCTTAAATTCAGATCTTTGCAGTCAGACTATTACCACTTCAGCAGCAGTTACTGCCCTTTCCCACTTAATAGCAGAGTTAGAACAATAACTGAAGTGGAACATGAAGTCCTCCTTTGTTTCACTTTATTTATTCAGCTTAAACTAATCCACTGTTTATATGAAGTGTTTAAAGGGAGGGTACAGATAAGAGCATGTCTGTGTTCTTCAAGGTACACAGCAAAAAGCTGAGAGGCCACAAAAACAGGTTTGCAACATAGGAAGATTTAGACTAGAACTCAGGAAAAAAATGCTCAGTGATGGATGTCACACACAAGAGCTATGTTGTGGAATCTCAACCAAGAAAATGATCAAAGCTCAGTTGGACAAGGCCCTTAAACAGACTCATCTATTGAATATGCTTTGAGATGGGGGTTGGAAGAGGTGACCTCCACAGGTCCCCTTCACATCTAGGTCATGCTGCTGTACTATGAAAAACTCTTGCAGAAGTAATCAGAGGTGGTCACACAATTTACAAAATCTTTCAGTAAAACTACACAGATTGTCATGACAGCTCCTCTTGATGTGAGCTAATATATCAGATTTCCATCCCTATCACCAATATGGTTAGTTATGCACCCACTAGAAGATCACATCTTACTTCTAACAATGTGCTTACTTCGTTTTAGCAAAAAAACAGTGCTGATGTGTCCCTGATGTTGCTTACTTCAAAGATGCTAATCCACTTTCAAAAGCTTAACATCACTTCACACTCAGTTCAGTCTGTGCCAGAGAACTGGATAATTGCCTAATCTGCAGCAGAAGAGAATGCCAGAACTGCTAGAGAGCTAGATATCTGGTAAGCCTACAACTAGTGTTGGCAATTTACTGACTTATACCAAACTGCATTGCCCTTTGTCAAAGACAAAGGTGCAGATGCATCTCCCTGTCAAGAAAGGATACTCATTAGGGAAAAGGAAAGTAGTATAAAAAAATATTTTTGAACTAGTTCCAAAAAGATTGAATATTGATAGTGATAAAGAGTTAGAGTTTGTAAAAGTTCACATAGAATCATAAAGGTTGGAAAAGACCTCCAAGATCATCAGGTCCAACCATCACCCACTAAACCACATCCCTAAGCACCAGGTCCAACCTTTCTTTAAACACTCCCAGGGACGGTGACTCCACCACTTCTCTGGGCAACCTGTCACAATGCCTGACTGCTGCTTCTGAGAAGAAATGTCTCAGAATTTCCAACCTGAAGCTCCCCGGCGCAACTTGAGGCCATTCCCTCTAGTCTTGTCACTGGCTACCTGTGAGAAGAGGCCGACCCCCAGCTCCCTACACCTTCCTTTCAGGTATTTGCAGAGAACAATAAGGTCTCCCCTGAGCCTCCTCTTCTCCAGACCAAACAACCCCAGTTCTCTCAGCCACTCCTCACAGGACTTGTGCTCCAGGCCCTTCACCAGCTTTGTAGCCCTTCTCTGGACACGTTCCAGAGCCTTGATGTCCTTCCTGTACTGAGGGGCCCAAATCTTAACACAGTACTCAAGGTGCGACCTCACCAGAGCAGGGTACAGGGGGATGATCACCTCCCTGGTCCTGCTGGCTACACTATTCCTGATACAAGCCAGGATGCCATTGGCCTTCTCAGCCACCTGGGCACACTGCTGGCTCATGTCCAGGAAGCATCGACCAACACCCCCAGATCCTCTTCCTCTGCACAGCTTTCAAGCCACTCCAAAGCTCTAGCCACCTGAAACATATCCAGCCGCAAGAAACTATGTGAAGGCTCAACCGACTTATTCCGATATATTATTAAAAGACCAAATTTAAACCAGCACAAAGAAAGTCTTGCTACATCAAACTGAAGTAACCCAATTATTATTGTCTATTTGTGGCCAAATTAAGATGAAAGAAATAGTGTATCACCTAACATGAACTGGCTACCAGTTTGTAAGAAGACTTATGAAAATGATTCAAGGAAGAAAGGACCAGAAGTTTGGAAATGGTTGTGCACCTTATTGAATCAGATTTCGTGGAGCATACTGCAGGCAAAGTACAAAGATCCTGTGAAGTGCAGGAAATGGTCAAATTGCCTGATGAAGGTACAACAAAGCTTGAAAGGGAATGAAACAATGTGTTAAAGAAGAAAAAAATCCTCACATTGCCTAGACGAAAATTAAACTTCCAGGGAAAGACATTTAGACTAAAACTAGGAAGACCCAATCCCAGCAGGAACACTGATGATGAAACCATGGAAGAGAATATGGTGAATGAAGAGGTTGCTATAAGCTGTGGGGAAAACAGTTTTTCCCCTCCAGTGATGGGGAAACAGGTGCAGCTACACACCAGGGAAAAGGTGACCCAAGAGCAAACTGCAACAATCTAAGGAAACAAACAAACACAGGCTTGGGCAAAGACTTGACAAGGAAACAGAAGTACTCATCAGGACAAACCCAATCTGTCAAAAGTTATTCCTGTCAGGCACACACGCGTAACAGATCCTATTGCATATAGTAGGATTGAATATAATACAATATGATTGTAATTGTGGTGAAAAGAATAACAGGCTCAAGGTGAATGAAGCTTTGACACCATGTAAGAGTTGCTCTCGTCTTAGAAAGAGGTCTTGAAATGCACCACACAACGGACAAAGAAGACAACTGCAAATGCACAGCAGAAATACACATTTATTTATGTAGTGCAAAGGGCATGTAAAAATCTAAAATAGAAGTGTGACTAATAGCAGTAAGAAGTGGTAGAAACAGCACTCATCATGCCAGAACACAGGAAAGACCAACTGGAGAGGGGGCATCACACAACGTATGTGTGATGTTGGGCAAGAAGGACAGAATGATGAAACCCTCACAGAAAGCAATGCAACAGAGACTGCAGAGAGAGGAGACCTTGGCAACAGCAAGAGATGATCCAGAGGATGACAGTGACAAGCCTCTAAAAGATAAAATTTGGTTTAAAGTGAGTATATTGGGCTGTTACTACTTATGTTGTTAATACACAAAAAGAAGAAAAGTCAGTTGAGTAATCTCAATACTTCTTCACCTATTTTGCCTTGCTGACGCATTGCACTGGTTTGGTATCAGCAAACAAAAACACTGCCCCTAACACATGAATATTTGCATTAAAGGCAATACAATCAGAAGAATATGTGCAGCCCATGTATCATCTGAAAATCATATAAACAATCTGCACTAACAAGCAGTGTAATTGCAATACAAGATATAAAGGACAGTATTTGGTTTGCAGCCCCCAAATCTGAATTTCAAGTCATTTGACCATCTGCTTATGCTCAAAACCAGAAATAGCCTGCAGCTACTTGCAGGGGAGGCGGAGGATAAGGGCAGGCTTAGCTGATGCCACATTCTGGAAGAAAACAGTTGTTCTCCCACCCCAGAGAAGCCCCAGACTTATGGCATGCACAATATTTTCATCTTCTGGCATATTTTCAATTTTCAAGCAGGTATACCTTGCTCTTTAGTAAAGCAGAACACCCTTGCTTCTCCCGTCACAGCAGGAGACCCTCCTCCACCGACTGTCAGAAGGTACAGTGAACCTACCAGAGAAGATGCTGGCAGCACAGACACCCCTAGCACTCTGCCAGCTGCTCTCTCAAACCTTGTAAAACCCAATTCCCACCACCAAGCTATTCCAAACACTGACAGGCTCTGAAACCTTCACAGCTACAACAGCAATCCTCCCAAAAGGATGCATGGCACAATCATTCTCAGAAACCCCCCTTTCACACTGTCTCTGCTCACTTGTAACAAGCAACAGTCATCCTTCACAGCTCCTACAAGCCCACATAACTATAGCTTCATGTTGTCATTAGGCTCTACCATACCCAATATTACCAAGTTCCTGCTAATTGCTTGAGGCTCTTAAAAGAAGTAATTTCTATCTCATCCACTTCATACATTATGAAGATTTCTGGAGGATTATTTGTGAGAGTTTTGCCATTTATCTACCCTTTTTTTCCCCCCAGTAGACCTTTAAGCCCATCAATACATTTGACTGAGCTAACTAAAACTATGCTCTCAGCCTGGATTAAAATATACAGGATTGGTACTCATGAGAAAAGTAATACTGGGAAAGAAATATTGAAGTTATCTTCATTTTGTATAGGTACTTTTCTCTCATCCCATAAGCCATCAAAAAGGCTGTCCCAAGGAAGAAAACTCCACTCCTATCAGGCCATAGCCTCTGTACCTGCTCCTATCCTGTACTGGGAACATGGCTGAGCTTAAGAGGATGCAGAGGTTTTGCGGGGTACTGCACACATGGCTTGTGTCTTCCTCAAGTCCTGTTGTTCCCCTTCAAAGAAGTCTACACCTGCCTTCTACCAGACCAAAGATAAACCACTAGAGCTATTCTCAGTGCATACTAATTATATACATACACACACATTGTACATGACCCGAAACCAACCCATTCCAGTCAGTATTTTGAACCGCTTTAAATTGTTTTCCCTGAAAAGTCACATTTTCCTTTACAGAAATTAAGTCCTGCCTTACTCTTACCGGCAGGCATAAAACTCTAAATCAGCAGTACTATTATCATATTTGTAAAACCTGCTAACAAGCAGCTAAAAACTTCAACAGCGGTCAAGTATTGCTTTCTATTACAGGACCACAAAGCAGTACACAAACAGTGACAAAGCATTAATGTGCTTTTTATGGCTGACTTCAGACAGCCTGAATCTCAGGGTGCAGCTCTTGTGTTGCACAGCCCTGCAGCCAGCAGGCTCTTTGCCCTGCTCTCAGGTGTGCTATACTTCTCTCTTGGCTTTGCAAGATTTTGGTGTTCTTGGTGTTGGAGTTAGCTTTTTGTTTGTTATGGGGGGGGGGGGGGGGAAGGTATTTTTGTTTTGGACATGCAACATTGAGGATTACCTGACATAATAAAATTCATCTCAGTATCTTCAAAATCCATTAAATATGCCATAATTACCATTCTCTGGCACAAGGTACTATCCCCCCCCCCCGCTGCTGGCTAGTTACTGCATGCTTTTGAAGAAGTGAGATATAGGATGTGCCCCCAGGAGTCACAGCTGGCATTGCAACCAAGCCAAATACTCATGTCCTGGAAAGCACCCTCTGCCCATCTGATGTCCAGGGGTATAAGCATCATCCAGACATCCTTAAACTAAGGCCAGCACAGCACTTCCAGCATTCAGTACTGCTTATACACCTAATCAAAACAGGACTGTTTAAATATTCAAAAAAAATTGGATACAGAAAAGTTATGGATCACCCAAAAATTAAACCTATATAACGCATGGTAAACACACTGTCCTCCAGGTTAGGTATCAATCATAAGCAAACTCTACACAGGACAAATTATCTTTTTTTATCTTAAAAAAAAAGATAATTTCACTGACAAAAAACAGCAGACCCACAGAATGGTTGAAGCTGGCAGGAACCTCTGGAGGCATCTGCTCAAGCAGGACCACCCAGAGCAGGGTGCCAAGGACCACATCCAGGCAGGTTTTGGAGATCTCAAAGGAGGAGACTCCATAACCTCTGGGCAACCTGTGCCAGTGCTCTGTCACCCATACAGTAAACACATGCTTCCAGATGGAATCCTGTTTACCACATTCTCATAATGCAGGATATTGGTGAAGTTTGCTAAAGAACCTTTCAGAAGCACATACATCTTTCATTAGGCCTAGTGATGCAAGTTAGAAGAAAGTCTGGTTTTAAGGTTTAAGCTTCTCCATTAGGGCCTTCTTCAGAAAGTATAGAGATGTAATTTGCTTTAAAGCCCCACTGGCAGTTAATGAAGATCAAAACCAAAACCTTTATCTCCACACTCCTTTTCTATCTTAGCCATAAACTACCTTTCCTTTCCCCAACCTCACTCTCTCTAAATATTCTGACTTAACCCTAACTCTTTGATTAACACCACCTTCTCAGTCTTTTTACTCCATGATCCTACCAGAGAGCTGTTAGATGTTTCACAGAAGGGAAGAGATTTGATTTCGGAGGCTGGAGGGTGCAGGTCCCCAAGGCACCAGACAACACGCAGGCTGCCTTTCTGAAACTTCTGGGAGACCTGTCATTATAAGGCCTACTGGAAAGAAGCTATGAGTTTTATTAAACAGAGGATATATCTTAGTCTGCAAATGTAAGTTTTATTACTTTTTAAGCACGAGTTACAGCCAAGCACAAAATGATAGCATACTATCAGACTTCAGTAGATTTAACATATAGTAAAGGTAAGTGTTACACACTAGCTCCTATGCATGATGAATAGCAAAATACACATTGTTTGGCTGGGAGATCTATTGGTATAGTCAGGATTACAGAGTACACAACCCTGAAGACAGGAAACCAAAACTTCTTACAGAAAGCTCTCATGTGTTGCCTGAACACTCTCCAAGAGCAAGAGCACTTTGGAAGAGAAAAAGGGTATGTGCACACATTTCTGCTACGACATCCACTGCAGAAGGACAACAGCGTTCTGGGAGCTGCAGAAGAGACACAGCACCTCCTACTACAAATGTAATGGTGATAAGCCAGATGTTGCCAAAGAGGAAGTGTAATAGCTGCGTGAAAACCTTGTTGGGGGAAGGAAAAACAGGATAGGATCTCAGCCACTTAATGGGGTATTTTCCTAGCACTTGTAGGAACTGCAGTGAGACCTGTGCTCCTCCATGAAGACGAGGAAGAAGTTTACAAACTACAATAAGGCAGTCCAATAACAGTCTCACAGCCAAAATGACCAGCAAAAAGGCTAAATTTGTCCTGAGGGACAAGTATACCAAATGGGTAGTACAGCAAGGGACACCTACAGACATCAGGTACCTTCACAGCTGGATAAAAACAAGCAAAACCCACAGCTTCTTGGAAACAGCTTCATACCATCCCCTCAAAAGAACATTAAATTAATAATAATAAAATGAAAGAAAACAGACTTCTTTCTGACAAGGAAAAAGCCACAGACCACCACAAGAAGCTATTCAAGGCTGCTGGTGCTTTCCTACCACCCCAGGACCACAAAAGACTTCCCAAGGGGGGCACAAGGAACTGGTGGCAGAGCAGAAGCCCTACCAGCCAGGCCAGGTACAACCACGAAGGAGACAAGCCCTGCTTTTGCCTCCTGGCCCCACACCGACGCTTTTTGCCTCAAACCCACCAAATTTCGGAGCCAGAACCCCCTCCTGCCCCACGCTCACCCCACTCACACCCCCAAGGCGAGCAGCAGGCACCCCAAAACCACCCCACCAGCGGGTCTCTCCCCCAGGAGAACAAAACCAAGAATATTACAGAGACGGGACCCACCTAACCGACCACCGGCAGCCCCTCCCCGCGCCCACCTGGAACTCCAGCCCGTAGATGACCGGCGCGTCGTCCTCCATCGCTCCGTGCAGCGCGCCCCGCGCCCCGCCGCGCTTTATGGCCCTCGCCGCTGCCCGTCGCCGGCCGCTTCCTGCAGCCGCCCCAGCGCAGGCGCCCGGCGCAGGCGCAGGGAGGAAGCGGCGGCACCGGGAGGGGGGGGGCGGGCAGCGGCGCCGCGCTGAGGTGACTTGGGGGGGGAGGTCCTGGGGGTGATCCGGGGGGGCCTGCGGGGGGACATGGAGGTCCTGAGGGGTACCGGGGGCATCGTGGAGGGGTCCTGAGGGGGACCGGGGGGTCTCTGGGGCCCTGCCTCGCACAGGTTGAGCTGCCCTCGGTGGGCCTTCAGCTGAGGGGTGGGTTGGGCTCGGGAGGCCCAGCGGCTGTGCCCCTCTCTTAGGGCACCAAAAGATGGAGAGAAAGGTTTTTTTTTTAATGATAAAAGACTTTTTAATGTTTCGTTCCCTATGTAGCTCTCAAAAGAAATCTATCAAATAACTGACTGCACTTTAAAGCAAAAATTTCAGTGTTTCATACTTATCGTGAGCAAGAATTTCAATATTAGATACTTATTAGTTATCCTGAGCAGCGCCCGAGTGCTAAAGCTAACCTTTGTATGTGTTTTTTTTTTCTCGTTCAGCTGCCATGGAGAACACAGAAAGTAACACAAAGGGTGCCAGGAGCACCTCGGATGAAGAGGACAGTGGAAATAGGGTTCGAGAGAAAAGTCAGGAAGAAATCCTCTTCCACGAGGAAACCATTGATCTTGGCGGAGATGAGTTTGAATCCGAGGGGAATGAGACGGTGTCAGAAGATTCGAATAACTTTGTAGATAAGCTTAATGAGCAAATGATGGAGAGTGTCATTATTTCAGATTCACCAAACAACAGTGAGGATGACACTGGTGAGCTTGGTTGCCTGCAGGAGATTGTAGAACAAATGGAAGCTAAAGGTAATCAAAAACCACCGGCAGAAGTGGGTAAGGAAGAGTTTTTGAGTACCGAGAGTGAAACTGAACATGAAGAAACACCCAAAGACATTTCTGAGATTGGAACAGATGATCAGGCATCTTTAAAGGAAGAATCAATTCAGGAAGCAGCGAAAGATGAACCAAAGTTGGGAAACGGCATTCCTATTGAAGCAAAACCAAATAATGTTGACAAAAGCAAACCCGATAACCAGATACCATCACCCAGTACTTGCAAGCCATCTCCTGAGGCTGAACCTATCCCTGTGTGTACTATTTTCAGCCAAGGAAACAATGTCAATACTCAGCCACAGTTGTTCCTACCTGATGGGTTTGAGCCTCAGATGGTAAAATCTCCCAGTTTCAGTAGTATAACTGAGACTCCAGTGAAGTCTAATCCACAGGTGGTTCAGCCAAGTCCGAGTCTAAGCAAGTTCTTTGGTGATCCCGTTAACACTAACACTTTAGCTTCAGATTTTTTTGATTCGTTTACTACATCCAATTTTATTTCTGTTAGTAATCCCAACGCAGGCTCCTCGGTTCCAGAACAAATGTCCTCTCTTTCAAACGGTGGAGATGGTTCTTGTCCTTCATCTAAGCCTGCTTTCTCTGTGGGAAATGGGAGATCTGAAGCAGGTGGTCCTCCAGCAGCACTAGAAATAGCTCAGTCCCCCAAACCATTCTCACAAATCCAAGCTGTTTTTGCTGGGAGTGATGACCCATTTGCCACAGCTTTAAATATGAGTGAACTAGACAGAAGAAATGATGCTTGGCTTCCCAGTGAGGAAACAAGAAATGTTCTAATTTCAGTTGCCACCCAGCAATACAGCACTGTGTTCATAGACAAAGAGAATCTCACCATGCCTGGACTGAAATTTGATAATATCCAGGTAAGAGTCTATGATTGCATTGTAGTCTTTCATTGTATTTTAGAAATACTGAATAAAAGCTGTCCAATAATATATGTATCTTAGTGCTTTGATATTGCCAGCTGTCATCTTGTGTGTGTTACTCCAGTCCTTGTAAGAAAATTTAATGTCACTGCCTGCTTGTACATGAAAAGGCTAAAACAACATCTGATTTATTCATAGTGAGATTTGTTGGGTATGTTGAAAACCAGTGTTGACAGTATACATAAAATCCAAGGCCCATTGTATTTTGTTTAAGTAGCTTCAGTTTGTTTTTAGCCCTCCTAGTTAGTAAGCTAATGCTCACATTTGAAGATAAACAAAATCAGAAAGCTGTGCTATAGAGTCTGAAAGCTGACAGTGTTCTTTGCTTGTGGAGTTTACTGTTGCAGGCAAGAAGGAAATAACTTTTTTTCATCAGTGATGTCCACAATGCTCTTAATAATGTTGACATTGGCTGAAATTGTATCATTTCTGTCATTGCTGCTAAGCAGAGGAAAGGTGTATGCTCTAGGAAAGACTGAATGCTGGAGCAAGCTACTGGACCAAAATTATGGGGAAAAGTCCAGATTAGATCCTGAAGGGAAGAACATAGTAGTGGAAGCCTTTTTCCTTCTTCCTTCTCATCTGTCAGTCCCCAAGTGGTGAGAAGGCTCAGAGCTTTGCTTTTTTTTTTTTTTTTTTTTTTTTTCCTTCCTTCTCCACTCCATCTCACCTTCCCCAAAAAATCCCTTAGAACTTGGTGAGTCGTTCAGGACTGCGTAGCATTTCTATATTGACAGCTAATTGAATAGAAAAAAGGAATGATTTCTTCCACTGACCCCAAAGATGAGGTCCTTCTTACTGCGGGCCTCCATTTTTACCTTCATTTTCGCTTACCTTCCTCAGTCCAGGGAAGGATTGAAGGCTTTTTTGTACTGCTCATTTCCTGAATCTGGGACCACATATTTATGCAGATGTACCACTTGGTGCATAACTGAAAAGAAAACATTACAGCTATGCCCAAGTGATACATTTCTACAGTAAGACCTGATGCAAAATCAGCAAAGGAATTAACAGGATTTCCTGGTGCTTTCTTCGCTGTTTGTTTTTTATAAGCAAACTCAGCATGGTGTCAAGTTTTGAAGTGCTGTATCTTTGCATGAATTTCCTTACTCCTGGTTACTGTTTTTTCAGTGGTCTGAGTGTTCCCTGTCACCAGACAGACATCACTTAGTTACTATCTTTGTTCTGTATGATGCTGGAGCTTTGAAACTGAAACTATAATTGTAGAGTACTTGAAATGCCAACTAAAACATTGCAGGAGGCATGTTTTTAATGTTAAATCACCTTCCAACAATGTTCATTAAAGCTTTCGGTATGAATAATTTCCTAACGCTTAATGCAAGATGTTCAACCAGGCTGCATGCAGGTAACAAAGAAATTAGTTGGAAAGTGCATTTACAGTGACCTGAAAATGGCTGAAATCTTGTATGACCTATATTGAAAAGCTCACTGCTTCTTTTTCCCTGCTCACTCAGAAAGTGTTTGTTCTTGTTACAGGTGTGTTGTTTTACAGTGGACAAATCACAACAAAACTATTCAGTGTGCTTGGTTTCAACTGCTCGTTCCTTCTCAGTGATAATTTTAAGATTTATTTTTAAAACTTTCTTGGGTCACATATGTTACAGATTAGCTGTACCTGTGCTTTCTAACTGCCGGAACTAGCTGGAGCGCTGCTCTGTCCATTACGCCTTTCTTTGTCAGTTACTGTCTGCTGTCGTGATAGCCTTTTTCATCACAGTCCATCATTTGTGATGTTTCCTCCTCCCAAAATCTGCTGGGGCATTTAACATTATTTTGTGTTTGTTTCATCTACACACAGTCTTTTGTTAATCTTTCAGTCTGAAAGGTTGAAATCGTGTTTGTTCATAGGATGAATAACAGCATCAGAAGTAAAAACAATTCCATGTAGTAGAACAGTAGTTGCAGTCTCATTCTTCAAGAAACTAGACAGAAAACATAAATGCCTTTTCCAACCCATGGGGAAAGAGCAAACATTTATTATCAATTACTTTTATCATAACTAAACTTTATTGTATTTCATGCAGATCATTATTTTTTAGGCAAAAGGCTTTGTGGCTTGTTTTTTGCTCCCTGTGCTAACAGCTTCCTATGTGAATTCTTCAAGTGAATGCTTTCATGTTCCTTTTGCAAATATTCTTTTAAAATTTCCTTGTTTTTGCAAATATTCCTTTGTATGCTTTTTCATAGTCACTTTCTGCTTTAGCATCTTCAGTGTTGCACACCATTCTAGTTACCACAGATCTGGAAGGATACAATGAAATTAAAACAAATTAGAGAAGAGGAATGGTCAGCACCTGCAGAGTTTCTGTCTGAGTGGTAGCTAAAAGGAATAGGACCATTTGGCTTACAAGAGCAATAATGATCTAAAATTCATAAAAGACAGGGTTTTTTTTGTTTTTTGTTTGTTTGTTTGTTTGTTTTATGGTGAAAGAGCTATTGGGTAAGAAACATAACAAAAGGAGGGACCGTTTTGCAGTTCATGTACTGTTCTTAAGTTGTAGAATTCATGGCCCTCAGATGTACTTTTCTTTAGAAAAAGAGGCTGAAAAGAAATGTCACAGAAGGTACAAAAATAATTGAAAATGGTAGGCACATATGGACCATGGCACAGGTGGACCCTTGGCACAGGTGGACCATAAAGTCCTGCATGCTTAAGTTGGACAGTTTGAGCTCGACCTGTTTTTCTAAACTACTTCCATGGGCATCTGTAATTCTCTGACAGGATGGAGGACCAGAGAGATCTTTACTCTTCTAGAATGCAGGTTATATATTGCTTTTTAAAAAATAATGGTAACAAAAATATGAGTATAATGCTAGTACGTTGCTGGCAATGTTTTTCAGATCTTTGCTTTTCTAGATTACAAATGTGTTAAAAACACGAGATTGGCCAAAATCTTTCAGAAATAATTTCTCATATTTGCTTTTGGTACATCAATATATTTTGGTACATCAGTATGGTCTGCAATTTCTCATTAGCTGCTTGAATTAAGCATTAATGGAATTTCTTGCTTATCTTTTGAAAATCTCCAAAAGTAGTACACAGCACTCGGAGGATTTGGGGCCACAGTTGGGAAGGCAGATAAATAGTTGAAGAAGAGAAGGTGAAATTCAGGCACAGAGGGAGCCGTATACAGAATTACTCAGTTTATTACTAACAAAGCTGGAAGCAGAGCCTGGATTTGGACACTTCCTCCTAGCTGCTCCATGATGTAAAATGCAGACTTAATCTTGCCTGGCTTCAGAAATCTGTATTTTAAGTGTCTGTCTGTCCCAGGTAGTCTCAAGTCTTCAAATGAATGAGCTGCTCAGATAACCCAATTTCTCTGACTGATTGCAATTCTTTTGAAATTAAGAATACTTGTTGGAAGGTTCTTGTTTAATTGGTTTTGTGATTTTTCAAAGTTTCTGTGAATATTTAAGGCCAGCTAATCATGTGTCCCTTTATCTCTTAGTATCCATTATATATATCCAGTAAAACTTACTGGATTTGTAAGATTTTTGAAGAGTGTTTTACCAGTTATTTGAAGGAGAATTATGTTTTTATATAGTTATATATTGTTTGTGCATATAGAAAGTATATAGTGTGTATATAGAGACTATATATTTACTATAGTCATTTGAGGGATAATAATTTGAAGGAAGCAAATAAGTTTGAATCTTTCTATGCTAATTGAAACCTAAATATTGGGGAAAAATATAACAAATAATGTGGAATAAATCTAAAAGTTTTCATTAAAATGCTGCAAATATGCATGTATTTATATTCATTTCACATAGGAAGTACTGGAAGATAAGCAAGGTAGGAAACTATGTTGGTCACCTTTAGTTCAACATTTTATTTTGTTAAAATAATGTGTCTTGTTATGTTTCTTCTTTTGTTTCTTCCATGGACACCAAGGGAGATGCTGTGAAAGACTTAATGCTTCGCTTCCTGGGGGAGCAAGCTGCTGTGAAGAGACAAGTTTTAAATGCCAACTCTGTAGAACAGTCATTTGTAGGCCTGAAACAGCTAATTGTAAGTAAGAATCTTCATAATTCAATATATATTAAATATTGAGATATATCTATATTATATATCAACATATGTATCCTCAACAGTAATGGGAGCTAATGACTGTGAGGAGGAAATGAAAAAATGTGTATATCACTGTTCGCAATCCTACAAACGTACTAACTGAAGTACAGTACTTTTTAGTAGGAATGAGACTTGGTTTTAACTACAGGTATTAAAGGTTGCAGCAAACTTTTTTTTTTCATGCAAAAGTTAGAAACAAGGTAATTTTAAGTTACTGTGAAGTTTATCATATGTTATTTTTTATACAATGCAAATGGTTTCAAAATAGATTTTAAGTTTTTGTTTGTTTAACTGTGTATATATCTATATGCTTTCAGAGTAGTGTTTTACTGAAGGTAAGATATACTAATTGCAAATGGTAAGCAAAGCTGAAGTGATCATTTCAACTGCTTTATTTTTTTTTATTTTGGAGCAAGAAAACTACACAAATACTTCTAAATTAAACTTTAATTTTCGTTAAGTTAAAATTTTCCTTAACTTAAATATTTCAGACCCAAAAATAGTTGCATCTAGCAGCAAAACTTGTGCAATCTTGTGAACCTTGCCTTATTCTTTCTATCACTGTATTCCTATATGGAACTCATTACTATTACGTGGCTAAGCCTAAATTAATCTGTTGAAATGTCAAAGCATTTTAAGCTTGTTTTATTTCTGAAAAATTTTAAGTGTTAGCACAATTCATATTTAGTATTTACCATTTTATAATTTAGTTGCATTAGATTACATGTTGAGCTCCAAATGAGGAAGATTCTAAGTGGTTTTCTCAAAAATTGCTCAAGGAATTCGGAGGTAATTTTTGAAACTAAACCTGAAAAAACACAGCGATCTCAATCACGGAGATAAATATTTTTCTGTCCATTTCAGTGTTCTGCTTAATTGGAGAGTTCAGAGAAAAAAAAATCTCATTAAGAAACCTTGTCCCTGTCTTTGCCTAGGTAGGAGAGACCTTTTTCCCCCCCGATCCTTTTGATCATTCAGAAGTGTTGTTTTGACATATGGAAAAATTAAATCTTTCCCTGCTTGGCTTGGTAGCTTTGTCCATACAAAATGTTCTTCTGTGCTGCAGACCATCAAGTACCTTAAATACAGTGCTGCCACTGATAGTATTTAAGCTTTGAGTGCTCTCTTAAGCTCTGTAAAAGCTGTGTTATGACTATTGAGATCAAAGGCAGGAGGCAATCTGCTGCTCTCGTGGTTTTTTTGCTACCTGCAGCAGATTTCTTTTAACATTTCTTTTACTGGGGAGGAAGGGGGAGTTGGTAACATTGCTGCCATTCAGCCAGAAGTCAGATATTCTTGAGTTTTCAAGGCTTCTAATTGTGTTAGCTGATGGTTAAGTATGCAATACAACTATTTCTTAATTTTGTTTGCAAAACTCTAAAGAAAGAATTCGTTTGGTTTATTTTTTTTCCTTATATATCCTTATAAATATTGCTGTTTTCTTCTGAAATTCTTAATGTGGAAGACTTCCTTATTACTGGCAGAAGCCTTAAAGGTAAAAGGTATTTTGAACTTTCTTAGAAATAGTATAATTCCATTCTAGATAATATTAATTAATAAGCGGGATGCTTTTTACATACATGATAGGTGAGAATCAGTATAATGAGTTCTCTTTCAGCAACTGCCAATTTTACTTTATGAGTGAATTCCTGACAAAATATGTTTAGTGAATGCATCTTTTCATATGAAGGGAATGGTCTAATCAACATCTGGACAAAATATGGAGCTTGAATTCAGATACAGGTGAAAGTTGGGAATATTGCTATATGGTTTCCACAAAAACAAGATTTTCCCTTACCTGTTTTCTTGGTATCCATATGAATTGCACATTGACATACAAATTAATGAGATCGTTTCTGTCACACAATTCATTCCCTTCCTACAATGGCCAACTTCAGACTGATACCTGTTATTTAGGTGCCTGCATGTGAGCGGGTGTCTAAGCTAACAAGTCAAGAGATCTAATCAATACAGTTACTGGAAACATCTATATTTACATGTGTGAATCTGAAATCCCATCTAAAATGTTCAAGAACAATAGCGTGCTATAGGAAGTCACCAGTGGCAAGTGAAAACAAAAATGAATGCTAAATCCTGTTAGGAAGGAAGTTGTAAGGCTACAATTCCCCAGTGGTCTTGCGGGAACAAAAAACAAACAAACAAACTTATATCAGTATTCCAAGCCTGTCTGCATTAGAGGAATATTCTCCATTTGTGTCTGGTTACTGTTCTAATTCTGTGTGGATGGGAAAAACACCCTAAACAGCCGACATCAGGTTCTCTATTATCACTGTACCTGGTTCAGCATCTTATATCTTGCTGTTACTATCTCTGCAAACAAAGTGTTTTAAAAGAGAAAATGTTCTTCCTGATCTCTGTCACAGTTAGGCAAAATCTTTAGTGTATAAAATTAAATGATACTTAGTAATTATGATGAATTTTGTTCCTATGTTGCTTTTTAAGTCGTTTTCTTGATGTTTCCTTCTTCTTCCCTGTTACTTTGTATGGAGAGATGACAGTTACTTTTCCATTTCTCCAATCTTCTTTTTTTGAAGTCAGAAATAATTGTTCTAGTTATCTGATAATAGATGTCTTAATCAGCCTAACATTTCTTCTTGGACTTCTTTTTATTATCACTGTGTAGAACTGAACACAGTAAGCTATGTGACTTTACATGTTAATGATTACATTTTACCTCCTCTATTAGTCTGATACTCTAAATCATGTGAGCTCTGTGTAGTGATGTGGTCATTCCATATATTGGCAATACTTGCTGGATTATATCTGCAAATACAGATACCAGCTCCATTCACCAGAATCACAAGAGAATATCATAAATTGGATTGATTCCGATGTACATCTTGAGTAGTAAATTCTTAACTTTCTTACTAAAGTTTTAATAAAAAACTTGTGCAAGGTAATTCTGTGGATGACGTTAGTGCTTGAATGTTGGTGATAGAAGTTGTTTTGGGGGGAATCATAGGTGTTTTGGGGGGATCATTTGAGGGAGATTTGTACCTGTAGCCCAGTGATGCATAGTTGGTTTATTGAACAATTCTATTGTCACAATTAAAGTCTTTTCTATGGTATGCATAACATATAATTGAAAATGCATTCTTATTACACCAAGGGTGGCGAAGTTCTACAGTTGAACTAGTTTTACACCTTTGAAGGTGTAAAAGGACTGTAGAGGCTAAAAGGACTCTAAAAGGACTGTAGAGGCTAAATATTTATGTATTTCAACTGAAAACAGAAAATCTGACTTTCTGAAAAGTTTTGTTAATTTGGTATAGGAACATGCATTTACCTCTTGCTTGAGTGCACATAATAACCTGTCTTCACAGTGTTGCTTTGTTTTACAGCGTTGAATAAAAACTATACATACAAATGCAAGTTACAGGTGTCTTAGTTCCTCCTATTCCGTATCTTAGATTCACTTTTTACCCTCATTTGAACAAACAGCACAGTATTTCTTACTAGAGTCATTTCTGATATTTTGAGTTGTAACGTGTTTGCAGTCATAGGAAAATTGTCTTTGATAGGTGTCATACCTAAAAAAAAAAACACATCTTGCTCCTATAAATATGCAACAGTTGCTCTAAGTATGCAGTAATTTCTCTGAGTTACTAGACCAGGAAAGGGTTACTAACTACATTTTCTTAACTGATGTGAAAGTGCTCTATGAATGTAATTTACAGAGGGGAAGAATGTCATAGCTAGTGGAGGAGGACATTTTAATCACTTTAATGGTGTTACATGTAGAGTTAATGACTCCCTTTGAGTCTATTTTCAAAAAAAAATCATATAGTGTTACTTTTGCATGTGATTAATGTTGTGCTTTTGCATATATTTTCAATTATAACCGACTTGTATACAATGGTATGGCATACGTATTTACTTTAATAAGTTAGAAATTCTCCTTAAAAATACAGTTACTTTTTTGTATTCCTTTAGTCTTCAATTTCTAACAATTTTGTAGCTGATTTGAGAGAAGATCGGAGACACAAGCAACACAAACAGTAGTTGGGGGCTTGAAGGGTTTGAGGGGGGATGTTGAATTTCTGTGACTAAAAAGCATCAATTTATTGGATGAAATTTCAGTAGCTTACCTCTAAGTCAATGTTGTTTTCCTGAGAAGCCAAGTAATGTTAGAAATTGTGCACCAGGTGAGTTTGCTTCTCATTGAACATAGATTCTGCAGATACCCAGTCTGCAAGCTTCTTTCACAATTTTACTTTTCATTCATTTCATTCGTTTACTTTTCATTCTGTCTCTCCTACGTGACTTTCCTTGCTTACCACCTGGGTATTAGTCCTGTTTGTTGCATCACCTGAGTTTCACTGCTTTCATTCAGGAAAACAAGGTACACTATTGTATACAAAGAATGAATAAGAATACTTCTGCAGTCATACACTCTCTTTGTTCAACTGTAATTCAGAAAATCAAGTAAAATTGGCCTTCAGGTGGAGACCTTTAAAGAACAGCTACATGTGAGAAAGTGGTGGTCAGGTACTTGGTAGTATTTTTTCAGTCCAAGTCAGTGAATATATTCATAATAGAACCAGAATGCAATCTTTCACATATAGTGAAAATTCAGATAATTAAACTTCTTCCTTTTTTAATAAAGTATCCTAAAAAATTATTTAAAATATATACATATAAATTCTTACTCTTACATAAGAGTATATACATCTCAGAAGTTGCTATGCTGCGTCATGGTTGTCCTGTTGGCCAACTTCTGCATTTCCAGTGGAATTCAAATTTTTTACCTGCAGTACAACTGCAGATGAAAGATGAGGTGGTCAGTGCACTACTGTAGCTGCCCTTTGAATTAGTATGGCTGCAAAATAGGGACCAGAGTATGAAATCTCTCTGTTACTAGTAGTTTTACTGATTTCTTTATTGACACATTTTCCAAACTCTAAATGTTAGGGAGAATTTAATGAAAAGCCAGTTCAAGGTGAGTATCTGAATTTTGCAAACACTGAAATATATATATTCTATTCCTTTATGTTTTATCAGACAAAATGACAGTTCTCTGTTACATTTATCATTATATTTGCTGTGTTTAATAAATTCCACTTGAAAAAAAGATGACTTTCAGGTAACAAGAGATACTAATTTTATAATGACATGTGTCTACTGGACTTGTGTCCCCTGAGAAAATTATTCTGTATAAAAGGAAAGTATGATAGCCTAAACCCTTGAAGCCTTTCTGTCTTAGTTTTTTTAATTTTATTAGGTATTTACATGGCTGCATTAGCATATACAAGGCTAATTGGATGACAGGGTGACAGTACACTGTGAGTTGTGTAACTAGGGATGATTTTGTTTAATGAATGAAAAAAATATATTTAAGAATATTGTAAAGTTAGCAATGCAATGAAAATTCTGTTGTTTACATTTCAAAGTTGAAAGCGTTTTTATGATTTTGAATTAATTATCATTTTATACATTATATTATCTCCCTTCCTTTGTTCTTAATTGCTAGAAATTCTGTGTTTCAGGTAATGTTTAGAAGGTGTTTTCATTAAATGAACTACACCAGGGATTATAATCTAAAATGTTGAATTCAGGACTGCAGGAATAAGGTTTAAGTACTTGATAACTAGAGTGATTTGGATGTGATTGTGTGGCAATGTTTTCTCCTTTTGAGGAGAAAGGAAAACTTTGAATATTGCAAGTATATTAGCAAATGTGATACAGCTTTAAGTTTAGAGACCCATATGGTGTTGTGTATTCTTTTGATTTAGTGATCTGATGATACTGCTTTCTTTCATGCTTGACTTCACTTTTTACCTAATTACATGTGCAGTTTTGACAAATGACACTGTGCTTCTCGCCAGCCAGCTTTCCTGACCTTGTCATTTTTACTGATGGTTATATGTAGCTGCTTCAGACAAAATAAGCGCTTGTGTATTTTAGGGGTTGCACATTTATGTTTTTGCTACTTACTCTTTCCTTCTTCCCAGAGCAGTAAAAACTGGAGGGCAGCAGTTGACTTGTGTGGGCGTCTTTTAACTGCTCATGGTCAAGGCTACAAAAAAAGTGGGCTACCTACTAACCATACAACAGATTCTTTGCAGGTATGTTCAGAGATACCCCCTTGTACCTTTTTTCTAACATACTTACTCTGGAATATTTTTTTTTAATATGATCAAACTTGTTTTCCTAATTGTTACCTAAAAATTAGGCTTAGTAAGGCATTTTACCAAGTCACTTTTTCTGTTTGCTTATGTAAAGTAGGTGTTCATTTTAAACAAAATAGTTTTAAAAAGTCAAATTCTGTCCGGACTGTATGTTTAGGAAGGTAATGACACTCATAAAAGGAGTTAAGTTTTGCTGTCTTGGAAGACTCACTGCACTAAGTTTATAGACACTATTATGATAGTTTCACACAGATGGGCAGCTAAACTGTGCCACACTGCTCTCTCACTCCCCTTCCTTAAAGGAACGGAGGGAGAAAATATGGAAAAAGCTTGTGGGTAGAGATGAGTACAGGGAGATCCCTCAACAATTACCATCATGGGCAAAGCCAAAATTTGTCTTCAGATTTCTATATCTTTACAAAGAAATAAAACATCACTCCTCTGTATTTTGTTGTAATGATCTTAGGAAAAGTGTTCTGTGAAAATGCAAGTAAATATAAATCCTGATTCTTACCAGCAAGTAGCATAGAAACTCTTCACTCAACTTTATCAGAAAAGTTTAGACAGTCAAAATTGTATTTGGATGTGTCTTGTGATTAAAGAGAATAACAGACTTCATCTTTTCTTTTCTTTTTAATATATAATCATCTTTAGCTGTGGTTTGTGAGGCTAGCACTACTCGTAAAACTGAATCTCTTCCAAAATGCAGAAATGGAATTTGAACCATTTGGAAATTTGGACCAGCCTGATCTTTATTATGAATATTACCCTCATGTATACCCTGGACGAAAAGGTAGGATACTTCATTTATAAAATGTTTATTTTAACCATTAATTCTTGGTGGTTTTATATTACTATTTTTACTAGTCTTCACAGAAATAATGGATTTTTTTTTCTTTTTAAAATCTAAAGCATTGGTGATCTTTTAATTATTTCCTTCTTTTTTCCCCCCAATCAGAATGTGATTAACTACTAAATTAAAGTATTGTTCATGTTACAGAGGTAATAAAGTAAAAATAAGGAGTAAAGCTACTCCATCACAGTCTAGATGGGCCTGAGTTTGAAAAATTAGTTCTTCTAAGAGTAATTTCACTCCCATTCCATGCTACTTTGAATTTTGTTTTGTTTTGTTTTTTCTAAATCTATTAAATTCTCTCTGGTGCAAGTGATCTTACCATTCTTTGGCTTTCATATTTGAACAACCATAAAATGCTTGTGAGTAACGTAATTTTAAAAGATAGGGCCACCAAAATATATCTGAAATAATATGGTCCATTTTATGTGAAGTGCTGGTAGTCTCGATGAGTTAACCTAGAACTATGGAGGGGTTTTGAGGTTGCTGAGGAAGGGCAGTCAAGCAAGTTCAGGATCTTTCACAAAAGACTGTTTCACCTCTTTTTTGATGCAAAGGATCAGTTGTAGCCCAGCAAGACCAGCGTGCGCTTCCTCAAACAAGTCCATCTGACCAAATAAGTCAACATCTTTCAGGCAATAACAAGCAAAAATTTCCTGTTTCGCCTTGAATATATTGAGTCCACTGAAATGAACTGTGTTATTTTTAAGAGTGAGGGAGAGGTTTTGGTCACCAGGTTGGACAGCTCCTTGGATCTGGTTATGTTTTGGTAGCTTTGGACATGATGCAGCGTTACACAGGAGGAGAAGTTTTCCCCGGGCTGTCAGAAGGTGTAAAAAGGTGATCAGGAATAGTCATCATGGATTCACCAAGGGTAAATCGTGCTTAACCAGTTTGATAGGCTTCTGTGATGGGGTGACTACCTGAGGGGATGAGGGGAGAGCAGTGGATGTGGTCTAACATGATCTCAAGAAGGTTTTTGACACTGTCTCCCATAACATCCTCATAGAGAAGCTCAGGAAGCGCAGTCTAGATGAGTGTGGACAGTGAGGTGGATTGGGAATAGGCTGGATGGCAGAGCTCAGAGGGTTGCGTTTAGTGGTGCGGAGTCTAGTTGGAGGCAGGTAGCTAGCGGTGTCCCCCAGGGTACTGGGTCCAGTGTTGTTCAACGTATTCATCAACAACCTGGACGATGGAACAGAGTGCACCCTCAGCAAGTTTGCTGATGACACAAAGCTGGGAGGAGTGGCTGACAGAATCATAGAATATCACAAGTTTCTTTACTGTGAGGGTGACAGAGCACTGGAACAGGTTGCCCACAGAGTTTGTGGAGTCTCTTTCTCTGGAGATTTCAAAACCCACCTGGATGCTGTCCTATGCAATGTGCTGTAGGTGATCCTGCTTGGCATGGGGGTTGGACTAGATGGTCTTCAGAGGTCCCTCCCAACCTTGGCCATTCTGTGATTCTGTGAATGGCAACAGCAGTCTTGTGCTTTCATCCACAAGTAGACGAGGAGTCTTCTGGGATCTCTGACGAACTGTTCCTTCTATTCCACGTTGCCTAGGAGTGAATTCTTGACCCTTTCCTCCATGTTTTAATTTTCTTCCTTACCAACATTTTCATGCTTTACAAATTCTGTCTTTTTTCATTCGAAGCCAGCAGAAGAGCTAATTTTTTTAAATCTGTTTCAGCAATAATAAATGAATAGCACTGCTTGAATAAATAAGGACACTTAGGTAGTTGTGTGAAAATTCTTTGTTTTGTTTTGTTTTCTTTTTGTTTTGTTTTGTTTATTGCTACTAAAACCTCAAACTACAGTGGACAATAGTAAGGCCAGAAAAGTAATACAGACCTAGTGAAATATTCGAAGCCAATAGTTGAGTGATGTCTAGAGTCACACCATTCTATGTTATATATATTATAAATATATATATATATAAATAAAACTTTTACTACCCATCTGAAAGTGTCAGTTTTATTGCAGCACACACTAGTATCCCTATGTTCACAATCGTGTCACACCTTAAAAACTTGTACTAGGATTGCTAACATTTCATAAGAAAGTGTACATTATGAAAGCAGTTTCCAGAGCCCATGCAACTAAATATTTAACAATGCATTACTAATTTAGGCATTTGCTACCTGAATACAGAAGACTGATTTCATGTTAAAGCAGTAAAGATGATGCTGTATCATCACAAAGAGAAAGAAAAGGGGAGTGGGGGGGGAAATAATGCATCTAGAGCTCTGGTCAGGGAAATAAAAGCCATGTCTTTACATCTACACAGGTTTTTTCTTCTTAACTCAAAATAAATTATTGTCAATTATTGTAGCTTTTAGAACACTCATTTTGGTAGCATTAACTTTTCTGTAATTTACTGCTCTATTAACCAGAAACAAGTGCAAATTATCTCATAAATGAATGAAATAGCATTTTAATGTTTCATTGTAATCCTTGGCTCTTTCAGAAACACCCAGGCATTACCAATGGAAAGGACATGTTAGGTTAGCTGGTATGAGAGAGTTTATGAACTATCGTAAGGAACACAGAAGCAGAAGTTATGAGTAAAAGTGGAATAGACTGTATAATTGAAAGACAAAATCCTAAAAAGAATTCTGTAATCCATGAGTTGCAAGAGTGATGACAAAAATCCAGCCCTATAACAGAGATGTGCAGGAAGCAATTTGGGACACAGGTTCCTGACCTAAGTACCTATCTATTACAAAATAATAATAGTAGTAAGCATATGAAATCAGATTTTTCTGCTTCTCACTGCCTGTGATTTCTAGAAATGATGATACATGTGCACGTGTACTACAAACTACTGAATTTAACTGAATTTAAGCATGCTGCACAAAAAACATACCAACAGGGACTTTTTCCCCCTGTAGCTTACTATTGAGAAGTTTTTTTCTTTGCTGCCTCCAAACAGGTACCTTTGTTATTTTAATCTGCAACAGAATACTAACATTTTTGCAGTCAAGCAGAGAGGTAGGTGACTATATGGGCCAAACTACAGTTCTTGTTTTCTGCTTGGAATTCCTATGTACAAGAACTCTCTGAAATGCAAGAGTTCTACCTGCAAGACAAGCTAGAATCCTTACTGTTACAGCAGAGCTGGTCCTTCCTTGCTGACAGACCTTGTTGATGAGCAACAGCTGCCTTTCAGCTGCTGTAAAAGGGACACTCCTTCAAGTGATGCCATAAGTACAAATGACAAAAAATAGCAGTATTTTTTATATATAAAAATATTTATGTAAAAATATTCCCCAGGTTATCAAAGGAATTAACAAGGACAGATGCACTGGTGGAAGAAACACCTTTGCAGCTAAGGGAAAGCAGAAAAGATTAAATAAGGGAATAGAAATATGGTATTTGGAAGAATTAAATCCATATATGAGCAATTTTAAGATTTTACTAGGAAATGAGACCAGTTTAATCTCTGTTCTGCATCAAGCAGGAAGGATCAAGGAGTGGCTTAACTAATTTCACTGGTTAATACAAGGATCACAGCAGACTCCACCCCTGCCTTCTCAAATAGTGCACACCTACAGGTAATAGAGATGACAAAAGGAAGAGTGTAGAAATCAGGAAAGGAAGATTTTTCAAATATTAGATCTTAGAACCATAATGAAGAAAACAGTAATGCACATATCCATGGCTGCAAACGCTATATAAAACATCAGGATAAAAGAGAGGCTAGTGGTGTCGCCAGAAGGGAAAGAAAAGAGCTCTGGGAAAGCTTCAGAGGGAAATTAAGTTGACCCTATTCACCATGTTAAGTTAAATTGATAGGAGAATATCTTCCACGCCTCCTACATTTACTTGGAATTTAAATTCTTTGAGGTATGCTCCTCTGTGATGAATGAATGAGGGACTATCCTCACTGCTGTAAGAAGTGCAGCTATATAAACTTTCCTCACCTAGAGCACTGAAAACACAGAAGAAAAATCTAATATATTACATCCCTTATTATGAATATTTTGAATATAAAGAAATGATGCAAACTACTGTACGTGTTACAATTAATGTGTATGTTGTTTCTATCCATAGTCTCATTTCTTAAATTGACTTTTAAGTGCTAACTCCATTTATACACCATGTATCAAAATTAAAATGTTGAAACAAAATGCTTCCTTTTATGCTTGTTACACCACAAAATTATATGTAGAGTTACCAGACAGGAGTGGATTGTGGATTCCTACTAACATATTTCAAGCAAAATATATGAATGATTTATATCTATTTTATTATTTAAATTAGCTTGTTAACAATGCATGTATAATAAATTCCTTTATCAATAATCCAGGACTGCATAGTTTAATGCTTGCCAGAACAGAATTGCTTGTTCTCTCTCACATCCCTGGGAACAGCATCTCTCTCTCTCCCCCTACCCAGTCAAAATTCTATAAGGAAAGTGTGATAGCTGTTCCCACACCTTAATCCCATTGTATTTATACAAGATAAGTACAACCAGCAGATTAGATCCATCCAACTTTATTGTCCTTACAGATGATCAGCTTACGGTACAAGTAGGTATGTTCAATTTAAATATGAACTGAGGCATGAGGTCATATTCTTTTCAACTTAATGGTTTTGATAGTTACAGTATGTGATGGTGTTATAGTTCCATGTACGTCCTTTTACAGTCTATTTAAATTGTTGTGTTGTTCCACAGTTACCTTCCAACTATGAAATCAGCTAATACAGATTGAATAAAAGTGTTGTGGTTCCAGATGGGTATTCAGAGCAGTCAGACTTGCAAATACAAATTTTTCTAAGATAATATACATATTTGAGTTAAGAAATATATGTACAACTTTAAGAGCATGGAGTACTGCCAAAATATTTAATTGTGCTTTCTTTCCCAAGGCTACATAGTCTCTATAGACACTAGCAACTTTATATAGTATTCCTTAAATTCTACCTTACTGCAGTTATCAGTAGGTAAGATTTATGGTGATCCCTTTGTGGTAGGGCAACTGTTGTTTGTTGTTGTTGTTTTGGGGGGGTGAGGGGGCGTTGGTTGGGTGGCCCCCCCCCCCCCCCCCCCCCCCCCGGGAGTTGGTGGCTTTTTGGTCTGGGTTTTATTTTTGCATTCTTTCTCTTCAGTTTTCTTTGCTTCAGGGCAAATAACAACTCCAGATTACTGAAAAAGTATTTTTGAAATCTTTCAAAACCAGATTTTAATTTGGAATATCTCTGTATTCTTAGCTCATGTACACTTAAATTGTGAAGTATATGGCAGCATGCAATTTCAGATAAAATTTTCAAAACATTTTCTTTCAGTGGTTATGAGCATTTATGCTCCTATCTATTCAGTCTTTCTGGAATTAAAGTAATAAACAAAAGCTTGGGAACTAAATATTCTGTTGAATCTGGATTTTTAACTTTAGTTTTCTTTGATGGTCAGTGAAACTTAGATTTAATGTCACTTTATCATCGCTGTTAAAAATCCCTCATAAATTGTATGACTGTGCTGTTGTAGAAGAATGTAAATGTGCATATAAATGCACATATACACACTTCTGTGAGTCTATGTCTGCATAAAGCAGAATAGCTTTTTAGATGTTCTGTAATTCGTTTTTTTACCCAATGAAGGGAAGGGCTTGCAGTTTTTTTCTTTTTTTTTCTTTTAATATTAAGATCCTACTTTATACTTCCAGTAAATGATCGTTTGCCCTACTGCTGCATTTTTGACATTTAAAATCTGTTGAATAAGCTTTAGAAGGCAGATGAGAAATAACCTCTGATTTCATATTTTGCAGCAAGAAATATGAAGATAAAAATGCAAGCCATTGGAATCCTCATTTTACTGCTCTAGAAAGGCTGCAGTTGAGGGCTTTAGTTTGAATTTGCTTGGCATGAGGTGGTGTTTATGTTATGATAAGAAAATGTGGAGCTGTTCATAAAAAAAAGTAAAAGAAAAGAATTGAAATATATGGAAATATATTAGAAAATTCTACCTGATCTTAATATTTAATCTATCTGTGTTCCCATGCTGTTGGAGTATCAATTTATTTTTAAGAGATCTTTTTTAACTTTTCAGTTTTGCCTTTTGTATACTGGTAATATATATATGAATGAGACTAATTCATACCGAAGGGACAATCAAAAATCATATTCTGTGAGGGAAAAAAAAAGATGCACTGTTTTTAGAAGTGATAGCTAAAAAAAAAAAAAAGAATTGTCTTTAAAATGATTTTCCATTTTCCATTTTCAATTTTCCATTATTAATTTTCAATAGATAAAATTACCATGAAATGGTCAACAGAGGTTAAAAGTAGAACATCAAGCTGGAAGAAGATTTATTAAACTTAAAAATAAAATTTGTATACATGACGGTGATTGTAGGGTATTGCATTTGTTGAAATCTTCGAGGATTAGTGAACACGATTTTGCTGTATAAGAGGGCATCACTTCTTGCAGAGATCTGCAGCATGGAGAAGAGTGGAAAAAAAAGACATTGTCCCATTGTCCAGTGGTCACAAGTAAACATTTTAATTGCAGGCTATGCTGCTTGCTTTAAATACTTCTTTGGTGGTATACATAAAGCTATGTTGCCTTGTTTAATTTAGTGCTGAGGAAAACAGAATAGAGGGCATGGTTTTGATTCAAAATAGTTTTTCAAAAGTCAGCCCATGCCAAAATCCTGTGTTTATTTAAAATCTTTTTATCCCCAGAGGATTTTCACATGAAATATATGTCCACTTACACAAGAACCTCTTGCAAAGAAATTTGTGTAAGGCACTCTGTATGTGGCCTGACAATAACCAAGTAGGTGAAGAATTTACGACAATATAATGTCATTCTTTTTTCCCCCAAAGTACTTAATCTACTAAGCATAGTTATTTCTGTTATAGCTTAGTGTTAATGTACTCAATCTTTCTTGTTTTTTCCCCAATGTGACAGTGTTTATTGAAGCAAGTATAGTTTTTTCCCTACTGTTAATCTGCTTTTTAATTAAATTTTGTACTGAATTCTACATCCTGCCCTTTAGACCTTAATAACACTATTGTTATTGATCAACTAGAAACATCAACAAATGTCATTACCTCTTCCCAATTGTTCTCTCGTTAACTAGATGGTATAAAATGAAAATTACAATGTTTTCTAAAATCTCAGTCACAGTTTATGATCTACTCCTTCCATCTGGAATGCATCCATTCCCATCAGAAACACTTTCTGTGATATGTATAGTATTGTTTCATCCTATTAACATTTACTTCTTTTTCTGTCTTGGTTGCAGGAAAGATTTATGTTCCGCTTGAACAATTAGAATTTTAGAAAGGAGTTTGCATTCTTGTCCTTGAATTTGTTATTGTCACTAAGTAAAGTGAGCAAGTTCTCTTTCTTACTCATCAGAAAAGGAGATGGAAGAGGAAGAAAATAATTTTATCTTCTTGGCAGTTTTAAACTATGTCCTTAACCCTTCATTATTTTGTAGAAGGCACTACAAAATAATGACATTGCTTGTCTCTTAGCATGTGTTTTTAAAGTTCATGGCACAATCTTGCATCGGTCTTGAGGGAGATATACAACTATGGTATGTCTTTCTTTTTTCCTTTCTTTTCTCTCTCTCTCTTTTTTTTTTAAGCCAAATATCAACAAAAGTTTACTTCAATGATACTTTGACAATTAATTTTAATGAGATTTCAATTGTAGTGATGAGTAAGATCAAGAAACACTTTCTATTCTAAGCCTTCCTTTTCAACTACTCAGTCTTTTACAATCTTTTTTTGAAATTTTTGCTGTTTTTTCCCGTCACTAATTTACACCATTTGTGTGCTTTGACACTTTTACTAAAAGAACAACCACACTACCTTTTATCAAGAACACAGGATTTCTTCATGGAAAACAGTAACTCTGAGTAGGATTTTGAAATGAGAGTGAATAAATAGGACAAGGCACAAGAAAAAACCTTCAGCAGGATGTGATAGCTTGATACCAAAGTTCCAATGAAATAAAAAAGTTTGCTTTACCAGTGAAGGTGACACAGATTGGAGCAAGGTCTTGAAGAAGTGTATTCTCTCTCTGTCTCCATGCTTTCAAATTATTTTTTTCTGAGCTTAGGCTTTAAGCAAATAAGTTATTAGGCTCATCACAGTATAGCTAGGTGAAATATTTTAAGTGTTTGTAATATGGTAGTAAAAGGAATAGATAGAATAAAATGCTGGTAATCTACTGTTTGCTCAAAACAAATTAATCCCCGTGCTTAAAGTGCTAGAATTGTTGGATTAGGTCTTAAAGAGGATTGTGTTACACATAAACGTTACACATAAACTTCCTAAGTGTAAGTATTCAAATTTTCTAGTTTGATATGTGACTTTAGTGTAACAGTGTAAATTGCTAACTGAAAGAAAATTTTGGTCAACACTGTTTTTGTTTCCCAGCTTTAAAGAAGGCATTGGCTACTGGGTGCTGGCAAAGAACATAGACTGGTACAGTCTGTATGAAATTACCTTGAATTTCAGTGTGCTAAAAACCCTCATCTTGGTAAGAATTGTGCTTCTGAGTTGTTCAGTGGGCATGGATCTTCTGAGTTGTTCAGTGGGCATGCAGTGCCATACAACACTGCAGAACTCTCGTGCATGTCAGAAACAAGACAGACCTATGGGTTGTTCATGAGCAAATCGTAAATGTGAGAAACACATGAACTTTTCTGTAATTACCTATGACTTAATAGTATATATGTTGGAAGTGAGACCTTTCTCTGTATAGATATCTCATTTACATCATACTTTGGAGAGTTTCTAGGATTGTGCCTGATGGTGAGTTCCTTTTCTGTGGGGAAAATGAGCCTGAGGGTTACGGTTGGTTCAGGCATCACAGACCACTTAAGCAAAGATGGCACCCCATTAAATGTCTGTGTCTGCTTCTGGACTAATACCAGCTGTAAGTTTCCCCCCAGTTTGGGATTTTTGCCAAAGTTCCAATTAAATCATGCTATTTAGGGCAGTTCACTGTCTGAACTGGTAGCATTCCCATGCCTTCCTGTTGTTCATGAGAAAAGCTTTTTTTCCTGTAATTTAGCTACCATTGTTGGTAATGCACGGTATTTCTTATTTTACTGTAATTAATGAGATCTGAAATGCAAGGTGAGGAGCCTTTCGTATACCATATGGAAGTTTGGGGTCTCTCCTAAACTAAGTTGTTCCGTGGTTTGTTTTTGTAACTATAGACTGCTTAATTGATTTTGAAAGTAAATTTTATTTAAAAAAATTCAGTTGTGTTACAGGGATACCTTTTTGTTTGTCAGTGTATACTATCCAGAGTTTCCTTTTCTTCAGCTTCTGTTTTGTCTTTTGTTCTTTTTTTGTGCCCAGTTTTGTTTTCTTTAATGTACAGAGTTCCTTTCCGCTTTATTGGTGACAAAGTTTCCCTTTTTCTGCGGAGTACAAGTGCCATGGCAAACTTATTCAAAACGTGTTTTGAGCTGAGAGAGCATGCTTCAAAGTAGACTGCAGCATGCCCCACAGCTTTGTACGAGCTGCTGCAGAGAGGATTGGGCGTCATTTATATTCTGTCATGTTCTAACATCAGGCCTGGGGTGTTTATTTACTCCTTAGAGATGATGAGGAAAGACTAGACTTAAGGAAATAGTGCAGTATTAGTGGAAAACCAGAATCTCTCATTCTTACCTTTATTTCCATGAGCTTCAAGGAAACCTTTTCATATCAAAAGTATTAATCGCTAGGAGCCAACAGAGATAACCAGTAATCCTCCTCAGAAGTCTAAGTAGGGTAGGACTCCAGAATATGAATTGTTATTTAAAGAATGAGTTGCATCTCTTGCACAATTCCACAGATTTTAAAGGCTTTTTATATTCCATAAGATGCGGTTGGCTTTCTGGGCTGCAAGCAGACATTGCTGGATCATATCAAGCTTCTCAATCCCCCTGTCCATGTCACCAACAAAGATATCACCAACAATGCTGCTCCCAATACTGATCCCTGAGGAACACCACTCATTACTGATCTCCACTTGGACATTGAGCCATTGACCACAACTCCTTGAGTGTGACCATCCAACCAATTTCTTTCCCATTAAGTGGTCCATCATCCATGGTCCTCCAATTTAGAGACAAGGATTTCATGGGGGACAGTGTGAAATGCTTTGCACAAGTCCAGGTAGATGATGTCAGTTGCTCTTCCCCTAACCACCAATGTTGTAACCCTGTCACAGAAGGCCACCAGATCTGTCAGGCATGATCTGCCCTTAGTGAAGCCATGTTGGCTGTCACCAATCACCTCATTATTTTCCATGTGCCTTAGTATAGTTTCCAGGAGGATCTTTTCCACAATCTTGCCAGGCACAAAGGTGAGACTGACTGGTCTGTAGTTCCCTGGGTCTTCTTTCTTTCCCTTTTTAAAAATGGCGGTTGTGTTTCCCCACTTCCAGTCAAAGGAAACTTCACCAGACTGCAATGATTTATGAAATACGATAAATACTGGCTTAGCAACTATATCCACCAGTTCCCTCAGGACCCATGGATGAATCTCATCAGGTCACATGGACCTGTGCACCTTTAGGTTCTTTAGGTGGTCTTGAACCTAATCTTCTCCTACACTGGGCAGTTCATCATTCTTCCATCATGCCTTTGCCTTCTGGGGCCCGGGCCTTGTGACTGGAACTCCTGTCAGTGAAGACTGAGCCAAAAAAGTCACTGAGTTCCTCAGCCTTCTCCATAACCCGTGTGCCCAAGTCTCCCGTTTCCTTCCAGAGAGGGCCTACTATTTCCCTAGTCTTTCTTTTATCACCAATGGACCTATAGAAGCCTTTCTTGTTGCCCTTGATGCCCCTTGGCCAAATTTAATTCTAAAAGGGCTTTGATTTTCCTAACCTGATCTCTGGCTGCTCAGACAATGTCTCTGTACCCCTCCCTGGCTTTCTGTTCTTGTTTCCACTCTCTTTAGGCCTCCTTTTTCTGTTTGAGTTTGTCCAGAAAAAGGAGGCCCTACAGAGAAGAACAAACCTTAAGAATGTACTTAGAAATATACTGTTTGTTCATTCTTATCTTGAGGTTTTGTGTCTTGGATGTATACATTATCTACTTCTTGTGTCTCAGTCTAATACTTAAAATTTCATAAGTGTTATGTGAAAAAGATGCAGGAAGAATAATCTGTTAGGAAACTAAGTAGTACCTGTTCCTATTATGATTACTAAATGAAATTATTTTCTGTTTAATCTTGTCTTAAAATGTATTTACATACTGTGGTTATTTTTCATGTTGTATCCAGTTTCCTGACATGTTTGATTTATGTAAAGGCAATACAGTTAACTAAGCATGGAATTGTTATTGATCACCTTTAAAAACATTGTACGTGTGTTTCAGTTAAATTATCTTTATTTTTCTTTTATAATTCAGCTTCTTACGTCTTTATAATACCTGTGATTGTGCTTTTTTAAGCAGAATTTTTGACAGTTAACTTTTTAAGTTTCATCTCTGTTTCCTTTGTCACATTCCTCATATAAAAAAGTGAGGAAATATTTTTTTTTCTTTTTTTTTTCTTTTTTTAATCAGAAGGATCAATTTCTGTGCCTTGCAGGACAAGAATGGAAGCTGTGTTTTTGTGGATTTGTGTGCAAAAAAAGTCTGGAAGATGTGCCTTTGGTACCACTCAATATGATAGCATCATGGAACAACAAATAGAAGTCTATTGTTTAGACCAAAATTCTTAATGAGCTGTGTTAGCTCACAGAAGTGTTACAGTCAGCACTTTCTGTGATTCTCTTATTTGATTGCTCTTTACATTTTGTCAGTGAACTGAAGAAGCACTGGTGAAGATTCACAAGAGTTATATTATGGTTTGCCTTCACCTTTTTCATTTCTCATTTACCCTGTGAAACTACTGAGGTTTTTTTTAAACCTGTTGTGCTCTCAATTTTCGCTTCCGCCATGGTACGCACACAGCTCACCTTGCTTAGCCTTTTGATAGTAAAGGTTCATAATCATCACCTTCTGAAAAGGCTTTTGGTACCTTGCTGCAGTTTCTCTCAGTGCAGTAACAGAGTGCAACAATAGATACGGACAATACAGTAATAGAATACATTAATACACTTTTTTTTTTTTTTTTTTTACACAATTGTTAACTAGGAGTAACAGAATTATTTTAATGAACAGATTTCTTCACATGCATTTTATTAATCCTGAATAGCTTTTTCCCAAGAAGTATGTGTAGACTGTGTTGATGCTTTATAGAAGTACCACTTATTGAAAGCTTTACCAAATCTAAAGTAAATTTATGATAATGCTTTTTAAACAGAAATTTATGATAATTCTTTTTAACCAGAAATTCACTTTATTAATGTAGGAACTGAACTAGATGTATAATCCATACCTCATGTCATTTAAATATTATGATGTTAAATGGTGTTTATTGACCATAAACACCAGTGATAGGACCCGCGGGAACGGGGTTAAGCTGAGGCAGGGGAAATTTAGACTGGGTATCAGGAGGAGGTTCTTCACCGAGAGGGTGGTCGCACTGGAACAGGCTCCCCAGTGAAGCAGTCACTGCACCAAGCCTGTCTGAATTGAAGAAGCGATTGGACTGTGCACTTGGTCACATGGTCTAAACTCTTGGGTAGAGCTGTGCTGTGCCAGGAGTTGGACCTGATGATCCTTATGGGTCCCTTCCAACTCGGGATATTCTATGATTCTATAATACTATGATTCTGTAAATACTCTGATCTCAGAGTTTCTTTTTTATAAATAGAATATGTATTTAAAGAATGTGTGGATAAGTGGCTTGGATAAGTGCTGTAGGTTTTTTATGAGTGATTTCACTTGAAATTACAAAGTACTGTTTACATTGAGTGGTAAGACAGCCTTACCAGTTGTAGAAGGTAATATCTTTTCACGTTTTTGCCCCCATTACCATACTTTTGTGAGAGCACCTATACAGTTTTGTGCCATATTCCAAAAATATTCCACTATTTGGAAGGATTGTAAGGAACCTGAGGAAGAGGGCAGAAATGGTGTTTCTGAGATCTTAAATATAATTTCAGCAATCTGTTTAATCAGGCATTAAGCAACAGAAGTTTACTGGTCCAATTTGGTGGATATTCACAGTAAAATTACTTGCAGGATAACAGTTAAGTTAGGAGTTTCAAAAGGAAAGAGAAGAAACAAATGCTAGAGCTTTAAATCCTCCTGCAAGAAATTATAATATAAATTCTAGTTTGAAAAGTCATTACACTGATTACCCTTTACACTGTGGGTCAGGTTCTTTCTGATTTTGTTTGGTGAGACCTGTCATTACTCCTGACAAGTAAGGATTGCACTGGTATGCTTTTTGTTTACATTCTTTGAAGGAAATAGGTGGTTAAGAAATAATACAAATGTACTTAATAAAGTACATTTGGAGGGGATATAGTTCTGACTGCTTATCACAACTGAGGTCTTAGTTGTAATAGGGAATAAAGCAGATTCTTGTCAAGCCTAAGTTGACTTGGAGTTCCATTGAATATTCTCACATCCTCTATTTGGATTATGTGGTTTGGTAGTGAGCTGTTCTTTCTCTTTGCATCGATCATAATTGCATGGCTTCATCCAGCAATATATAAAATGAATACTTACCAAAATAGGCAATCCCAAAAAGTACTTTGCAAAAAGTATTTAATTTTTTAAAAAATAGATAATGTGAGACATTTCATCTGCACTCAATTAAATATCCACCTATCTGTGTGTTGAGCTGTTTTGTTACCAATTCATATTTTTTGTGTGTGTTTATTGAGTTGACCTTTTGCCACATTTTACAAGAAAATGTAATTATATGGCCTTGTTCATTGTTCAGTGCTAGAACAGTCTTTCCTTAACCAAAAATGTAAAACTTTATAGATTCTTTCCATTTTATATGTCAGGTTTTCCATATTGCTTGAACAAAAAATTTTGTTTTAACCTTTTATTTTGGAAATCCTGTTAAGTACATCATCAGTAGGTACATGGTTTATGTGTTAGCGGTATTACAGAAGAACACTACCAAAAGAGCTGGTTTGGGGCATTTCTTATTGGCAGGGTTAGTATTCTTTGATGGCAGAACTCAGTCAACCAGAGGTGTAGCACAGAAGGTAACCAGCCTGAGGTCAAGTTTGCTTCCATAGATTTGCAGTGCAGATTCTTGAAGGTCAAAGCACATGTCTGCAAAGCAATTTTCCATGGTGTCCTTGCTCAGAATTTACTCTTACTTTTGCCATACTTTTGTTTGTTTTTCACCCCCTGCCGACTTCATATCTTCGCTTGTGTCATGCTAGGTGCTAGTCAGGATAGATACATTAAATATTTGACATATTTTGTTACTTCCTCAATAACCTTTTAAATTTCACTAAAAAGAAATTCAAAGGCAGTTTTGTTTTCTTAATATCTATTCCACATATGATGATGCATGAAACTTGTGTGTACTTCCTTAAGGGAATGCAGTAGGCACAGAAGCCACTGGGAATAGTTAGCTTTGGCAAAAGAGAATTTATGTAGATGTAATTGGCTTATTCTGAAGGTCATAATTAGTGAATGAAGTCTGTGATGAAAATTTTGTCAACCTTTCAAAAAATGTCTGGAGGCAATGAGTCATTGTACATAGCATTTACCTCTTTGACATGTAAGCCCGTTAAGAACAGGTGCAAAAATCTTCATACAAAGCTCCTGAGTCCTATTTGTGAGAAAAGATGAGGCAAGAGGCAAGTTGAAAAGGAAATCCCATTGGAATATGCCTGAAGTAACCAAATGTATTATATTAAAATATTAGAACTGTAGTACAGTATCTTGCAAGGTTTGTTTCCCCATTATACTTGCTTCTGTTTTGTTTTGCTTTTTTTTAGTAACAGTTTGTGTTCACATTCAGTGTTATTGTCTGTATAAAGGATATACAGTTAGCTGGAAAGCAAGATACTACATGAACTAGGATTCCCCGAAGTTCCTGAAACTTCCCTTGAAGTAAGCAAGGATGCTGATAAACTTCCAAGATTAAGTCTTTGGTAAATATAATAATAAAGATAAAAGTAAACAAATCTTAAAAGGAAAAAAAATTATTTTACTTACTCTTCCAAGTATTACTTAAAATTATTTTCCTATTAGATGTTTTCAATAAACCAGAAAATGCACCATCTTTATGAAGAGTCAGTCTCGTAGTATAGAATCACTTGGTAACTCTTGGTAGAAGGGAGTACATTAACAGAGTAGAACTCAGACTAAGTGTTGTCTTTAGAGTCATAGAAGTTATGCTCATCGTAACATATTAAGATCTTTACACAGAACTATGGAAATTAATAGAAAGAAAATATTTTATAAAACATCTTAATTTCACAGGGAACTTGATACATTTTTAGATTTAATATGTTACAGTATTATTATTTTATGTTCTTCATTATACTGTTTTTATTCATCATTTCCTTTGACTCATTCTGATTTTCTGTTCTTATTCTTCCTTTATTATAGGAGTCCTTCATATCAGCCTTTGTTTATTTGAAAAAAGATTACATATAAGCACCTTTGCATGCCCTGGTCATGTAACTTGTTTTAGCAATAAAGCTTTTAAGACCTACAATTCCATCTTTGTTCTTCTGCATTGATTATAACATATGCATAAGCATTAATGTTAGGGGCGATTTTGTAGCGGAAAGTTGAGTAAAGTCCCATTTTTAAATCCTTTATTTTAATTGGTTTATAAAAATCTTTAATAAACATTTTACTTCCATGCACAACTTGTTCTTGAAAATCTGAATTAGGCTGCACCTTTTTCTTGCCTTCTTGATTATGGTTACAAAGATGTTTACATACTCAATTATTTCACATGTAAAATAAATATATAAATATATACATAAATAATACTTAAAGCTTATAACATTGCATGTTATAGCTAAGAAAAAGGTTGTTATTTGCTCATCTTTCATCAAGAGACAAAAAGAATATGAAGGTAAAATGGTCTTTGTGTCATGTATACTAGTGAGAAATACCTTTGGGATGTACACACTCATCATTATAGCAAACACATTTAATGAAGTTAATTATGATTCTAGGTTCCATGGTTCCTTTCTCCATGCGGATTTTACATGCTGAACTTCCTCAATACCTAGGTAATCCTCAGGAGTCACTGGATAGACTGCACAGTATGAAGATAATCTGCGCCAAGGTAACAACTTCTCTATGCACTGCTATTTCTTACTGTTTAAGAAATATATTTCACTGTCCTTGAAAAGAACATTGTTTCAACTATGACATTTTGGATTCTGTCTTGATTCGGAGAAGGAGCTCACTAATAGAAGTAATTAAAGTCTCTCCATTTTAGGTTACAGCATCCGTCTCTACTTAGTAGCTGTGACTTAAATAAGCAGAACAGTGCAAATGCAGTTCTCCTGCTTTCATGCTTTCGCCCAACAAGACACAGAGCAGACATGTTCAAGGGCACGTGGGAGAGATTTTTTCCCTCATTCAGCTGCATCCAGATAGTTCAAAACAGTTGTTAATCATAAGATCACAGAATAGTTTGGGTTAGAAGGGACCTTAAAGATCATCTAGTTCCAACCCCCCTGCTATGGGCAGGGACTTTTCCCACCAGACCAGATTGCTCAAAGCCCCATCCAGCCTGGCCTTAGGGATGGGGCATCCAGGGATGGGGCATCCATAGCTTCTCTGAGCAACCTGTTCTGTTTTCTCACCGTTCCCATCATGTATTTCTTCCTTATATCTAATCTAAACCTACCCTCTTCTAATTTAAAACCATTGCCCTCTTGTTCTGTCCCTATACTCCCTGACAAAGAGTCCCTTGCCATCTTTCCTGCAGCCCCCCTTAGGTACTGGAATGCTGCTATAAGGTCTGCCCAGTGCCTTCTCTTTAGGCTAAACAACCCCAACTCCCTCAGCCTGTCTTCATAGGAGAAGTGCTCCAGGCCTCTGATCAGCCCCATGGCCCTCCTCTGGACCTGCTCCAACAGGTCTGGGTCTCTCTTGTGCTGGGGGCCCCAGGCCTGAACACAGTGCTCCAGGTGGGGTCTCACGAGAGCAGAGTAATGATCAAAAGACTCTTCTCCATCCTTCATAAATAGACCAGATAGCTGACTTTGGAAACAAATGACAGTCTTTATAAATGGGAATATAAATACAGACTGCTGAGCTTGTTTGGGGGTTTGTTTGTTTTGTTTGGATGAAGGTTTTGTTGTTGTTGTTGTTTTGGGGCCTGAGGGGAATTACTTGTTTTGTTAAGTTGCAACAATGCAAAATTTGGGCCTGAATTATAATATGGAATTTGTCAGTGCTGAAGTTGGAGTGCTAGTGTTGTAAGCACAAGCCTTACCCGCTAAACCCAACACCCTGAGCATTAATCATTCATCCTTAAATGTTTTTAACAGAAATCTTCCCTACTAGTCTAATGGAACACTTATGTATGAATGTTACAATGTGCTAACCTCTAGAAGCAAAGCATTATTGCTTTACCTGTGACATTTGAAAACTCAGAACTGTATATGAGATAAATGCACGTGATTATTTGGGGTATTCCTTGGAAGCTTCCTATATTTACTTCTGAAAATAAATAGAGTAATGCAAGTGAAGGAATTTGGTAATTGCCAGTTGTATAGGTACTGTGGTCTTGTGTATATAAAAACCAACTTGCTTCCAGCACAGAGTAGTTACTAGGGTAACCAAGTATAACCAAGCGTTTACAGTTAAAAATAGTTATTTCTTATATGAGGGAAAAAGATGAAAGGTTGAAGTAATAAGAAATGAATGTGGCATTTGTTGTAGAATTGGAAGGAATTAATTTGGAAACAGTTGAGAGAGAGATCTAATTTGGCCAAGAAGTGCTACTGTTTAGCACTTCATGAATGATATTATCTGTTTGTGATCATCTCATCTAATAAAATTACTGCCAAGTTGTTCTCTACAACATTATCCTTCATAAACAGTCCTCCTCAATTTGAAAGCATTTCTTTTTCTTCCAGGATATGTTATACTGCTCTGTTGGAGGATTTCTGTGCCTCTACTGCCTGTTTCATATCTTGTTTTTGTGTGATCTGGTTTTAAGTATTGTGCTGTCTCTCTTCAGTCATGAAAGTGTGACTGGATTCCAAAAATTTGACTGGTTTCTAAGTTCCTTGATCTTGTAAAGGAGGGAGAAAATTGTACGGATGTGAATGAGGAAGTGACTTGAGCAGGACGAAAATCAGCCATCTGGCTAACTTTATTGACATGGCCATATCTCAGTTACAGTGTGATCAGCCATGATTCTCCACAGGTTAAAGATTATTGGTCAATAGAGGAATGAAAGAAAAGGAAATTAATTCCCCCACACACACACACCTCAACACACTTCTTCACAAGACCCTTATGTTATTTATAACCTTGAGGTGGCTCTGCCTGCTCGCTTTTCCTTGAAGTATATATCCTTAAAGCATATCCAGTGTACTAAGGAAGCTTCTAAACTATCTTCAAGGTTTTGTTTGAACGTGACCTAGGTTGATTGTTTGTTTAAATAAGGGAACTGAGAGAAGATGAAATAGGAATAAAGGACATTTGCAAATTAAAAATATGTATTTCCCTGCCCGCAAAGTTCTTGAAGAAGAGATTTGTTTACTCATATTCTCACTCCCTCAACCTCTAGAGGCCTAGATCACTATATGATCTTTTGTGCCCTTGGGGAAAGCTTCTGTGAGGCTTCTGCTGGCTCTTCCCAAGGAGTTCCCCGTTCTGGGAGAATATTTTCCCAGCTTAGGGTGTCCCAATGGGAGCGATCTCCCATTGCTTCTGACAGGTTCCACCAGAGGCAGAGTGCAGTCACCAGGGCTCCTTTTTAAAATAAAGTACACAGAAGACTACAAACAAAGAAAACATTCCATCCTTTGTATGGTAGCATTTTACAATTAGTTTTTTTAGGCACTACATTGCATATTACTTCAGTTGTTTGCATCCAATTAAATATCTTGTATTTTGGAGCAATTCAAAGACAGCTGTAAAGACAAGAGTATGAAAAAAGACATCTCATAAATATATTTTTAAAAGACGTTTGTAAGTGATGATAATTTAACCATACAAAGTCATGTAAGGTTAACTAAAAAGAAACATTATTTAGAAATATGTTTTAATTTTTGTGTGGAATGCTATCAGTCTAATAATCTAGATCTCCCCTGGAATGTTTAAGAATAAAGCACATGAAAGCTTATGAAAACCTATGGCATAGCCAAGAAAATAACATAAAGAATTTACACATTATTCTTAATATTTATATATGACACTTGGGAACCATTTGGGTTGTAACAGAATTAATTGGGGAGCTTTCAACCAAAAACCTCTAGTGTTTTACTTACCTACTTGAAAAAGTGGAAAAATAATCTTCGGTCATCCTTATTTACAGAAGGGCGTACGAATAGTCATTATGTAAATGAGATGATCTTGGAGTCATAAAAACTAGGAGAGAGAAAAGACCTATTAGCTCACCTCGTCTGTCTCTCTGCAATGCAAGGTTGTTTTCTAGTTTTTAATGAGCCAGCCTGTGGAGCTGAGGCCACTTCCCCTGGGAGGCTATTCCAGGCTAATGCTAATGCATTCTTATCGTCAGAAAATTTGTCTTCCTATTTTGCTTCTCTTCCTTAATGTAATTGTGTTATTCCTATCTGATACCTCTTTTTAACCTGCTAAATTCCCTCTTGTTTTTTGTTGTACGCTCTCTGCAGATGCCTGTCAACTTTGGATTAGCCACTCGACTTTAAGATCTAACCATATTTAATTTGACATTATGTTGGTAACTCAGTCTCTTCAGCCCTCATCTACTTATATATTTCTCATACCTCAGTCAGGACTGGAGATTAAGATGAAAAACACAATTTTTGTTTTCCCTGTATAGGCAATAATGTTTTTAGTTTTTCTAGCAAATTTGTAATCAAGATCTGTTCTGATGTTTTACATCTTTTGTCTATAGGTGCAGCATTTGGGAATGAAATAATCTGTGATGCCAAAGGCCTGTTATGGTCTTTGGGGGCAATGAAGTGAAATTGTTACTGTGTTATTGCTGCTCTTCCCAACCTGAATTGCCACAAGTTGCCCTTATAAGTCTATCTTGAAATAAAAGGACTCCAAACATCCAGACAGCAAGAGTAACAGTAGTAATTTAAGTCATAAAATGGTTTGTTCTTTTCCAGTATTCATTTGAAAACATAGGCATGATCATAGTGCTAGTTCTGCTGAGGACATGCTATATAATAAATGCTTACCTGGAGACCAAAATGTGAAAAGAGCAATAGTCAGGGTTAAGCTATTCTCTCCCCTTCCTTGTGCCTGAGCTTCCTAGCTGAATGAGGGAGAGCTCCTGGAAATACACATGTTGCATAGGGTGGCATATTTTGCTTTGTAACCCTAATCCTTGAAGTGACAGAGCTGTACTGTGGTCTCTACCAGATGGGTGGAACAGAGGCAAGTGGGTTAACTGTCCTACTTCCTGAAAAAGCTTCTGGAAGTTGCTCTTTGTGAAACTTTTCAAAAATCTTATGTTCCACTTGGCCATCTGCTACTTCCATTGTAGTTCCACCACTCTTCTTTAAGAAAAGTTGTGTCCCTCCTTGATCCTTCTATATACACACTTCATATATCTCCCGGTCTTCTGTTTTAATTTAGCTTGATGAACTTTTCAGTCTCTTAGCTACTGATTGCTTTTGCTCTTTATTTTCATTCAGCTTCCAGTTCTGGATCAGTTACTAAGAATGCATAAGTATTCTGTGTCTTATAGGTTATTTCAGTCTGTGCAGTGTTTGTCCTGATACTTTGTTTGATGAGTTTGTATAAAGTATGATGATCCTCCACCAGGCTGAGTCCCCCAAAAGCCACAATTACAAAAGCACCCAGAAAAAGGAAGGAAGGAAGGAAGGAAGGAAGGAAGGAAGGAAGGAAGGAAG
>NC_048895.1:99959895-100003088 GCF_011077185.1 Oxyura jamaicensis
AGGAAGGAAGGAAGGAAGGAAGGAAGGAAGGAAGGAAGGAAGGAAGGGAAAGAAAGAAGGTTCTTTTGAATAAGAAGCTAATGCTGATGAGAAGTTGTGGAAGAAGAAACAAATTACTAAAAAGAGATATGGAAGGACAGGAAGCTAGGAATACAAAAGGTAGCGTGCATAGGTTAGTAGTTGTGGTACACAGGCGATGGATGAGGAATGAAACAGGAGGCTTGGTGAAACGGTGCTAGCCAATGAAACTAGTGTGTCTTTATAAATATTCAAGACAAGGAAAAACATATTTCATACATACAGCTTGTTTAATGTAGATGGTAGAAGTATTCAATGTTATTTCTCTTTATATTTGAAACAAGGATGTTTAGAGCTATCGCGTATGATATTGCTAGAATAAACAGTTTACCATCTGTGGAAAAGCAGGATGAGGGGATTTGTTAAAATCAAACATTTCATGTCAACTACTATAGCTTACACTGAAGAAATACTAGAATCAGTAATTTTATTATTAAACAATTCATGGAAAACTAGGGAAGTGCCTAAATATTGAAAGACTACAGATGATGTTCCTATACTTAAGAAGGGCAAAAGGAGATAAACCTAGGGAATAAACCAATTAGCCTCAAATCAGCACCAAGTTCTGTTTTAATTACGTTGAGCTTGAGGTGACAGCTAGATATCCCCAAGTAATATCACAGAATGGTTAATGTAATATTCTAATTGTATGCTAATATCCAATTCTTTCTCTCTTTTTTTTTTTGATGCTGTTAGTTGGGGTGTTTTCAGAAAATGGCTTTGTCAAATAAACCTATTGTCTTTTCAAACAAAATATGTTTCCTTGATGAAGACACCTTGTTATGTTAAGACTATTTCAAGAGTAAGAACTCAGCCTTACTGAGAATGAGAACTGATCACCAGATTTTTTCCAGGGGAAGGGAGAAAGCATGTTTTTTTTAGACTGGATAGAAAACAGACAATAAGGTGGGTTTTTTGGCTTGTGGGAGAGAAGAGTGTTTTTTACCCTGACAAGGTGCCTTGTTATATACTAGCCATTTAATACTTAAATCTGGTGCTTCGGTTTCTAAGTGTTTTCTAAGTGCTTGTGAAATTGGGACAGGGATTCAATCTCACAGACATGCTGCTGTGATCTCATAAATTGCCACCTATCGACTAAGTTGTGGTATCTGTACAATTGTTTGCTCATAGCCTCTCAAAATTTGAGGTAAGGCAACTTGCTTTAGCTCTCTATGAACTAAATCAAACTACCTTGTACTTGTCATGGGCTAACAGTTCTTACCAGGAAAATGACCCTGGCTCATCTGGCACGTGGTAACTGCAGTCATTTCATTGAATGTCTCTCCTAGCTCTTCAGTTACTTGTAGCTAAATTTATGACACCTAACTTTAGGCTTTCACTCTTGTCTATGAAAAGGGGTTAGTATCTTTTAGGGCAATTCCTTTCACCTTAAGATGGTGTGAACTTGCTTCGTGGAGGTCCTGATTGCCCTTCATTGACTGTCAGAGGCAACAACATGCTGACTGAGGCCAGATTAATTTAGCTTTTGAGGATTTCCTGTGTTGTTTTTAAGTGTTTGTTTACAAACCACTGAGCTCAACTGGAATGCTTTCCTGGTGTGGAAAAAAACAATTTCTTATACTGACAGAGGGTAAGAGTGCTCTGTGCAGTGTGTTCAAACGTGCACTCAGGCCCCAGACAGGGACATGCCTTATATTTCACTAATTGTCTAACCACAACGGCTGTTCAAGAGCAACAGCTTTAGTGGTTTTTTTTGAAGGAGATCTCAAATAGTATCCTACAACCAAAGTGATAAATTTGTAATAGAACAAACGGGGTTATTTGTGGGAATGGGAGAACAGATTTGGAGAAACTGTAATGGGATTAGAAAATGGAAAGCTGACTTGCATTTCAAACGGAACTTCACATGCGTATTTCAAAAGTGCTGTGACACAAGCTTCATTAAGTATACATTTTCATTCTCCCAATCATATTACAAATGTTTCATTCACTCAACAGTTTGGATGATTTAAAATCTATAATAAATAAAGAGAAGCAATAAAACCCAAAGTTTGAGAAGGGAGTTGGAATAAGACCTAAGGGGAATACTTGATTAAGGACAAAAGAAGCAGGCTGTTTTCAAAACCAGAACCCATACTTCGGGTGGAGGAGTCAAGAGAGGGTGGCTCTCTTAGAAAAATCAATTTGACATTCTTTGTGGTCATTAACATTCATTCTCTGGTGAAGCATATTTCATGTTTTGTTTAACAAAATGTGTATGTCCCTGGAGTGTGCTGACATTTAATGTTCTGTAAGTATCATAAACCTGAATTCTAACATCCTTCTACCGTGTAATGTCTTCCTTTGTGCAATTGATCTAGCTATGGTAATAATCAGTAATTTTGAACTGTATCTAGGTGAAACATTCCTGCCTGAGTTGGTTTTTATATTGACTGTCAATTTTAGATAATTTGTATTTAATACATAGCATTGTTTAAACTCATGTAAGTTACTTTAAAAATTTACTACAGATACTAGAAAATCTGGAACAAGGCTTAGCTGAAGATGGAAGTATGACTAATATTACACAGGAGAACAGACAAGGTAGGTATTCTTTAAACATTTTTTCACAGGCAGTATGGTTTTATCACTTGCCCAAGTATGCCAGAAGTTTTCACAAGACTGCCCCAGAGTTGTTAAAACAGTATTTTTGTAATCTCATAGTCTACTCAGCCTCTGAAATGATACACCTTGTACTTTTATTTGCTGGAATTAATTTCACAGTTTTGCCCTTGATTAAACTGTTGCACTAAATCAAGTTTTTTTTCCTACTTAGAAGAAACAAAGAACATGACTGCCATCCTTTAGTGATGCATCTAGAAGTGTATTGCTGTCACAGCTTAGATGAATGTTTCATGTTCAGCATTGGCTCATTGGTTCCTCTCAGTCTTCCTACCTAAAATTTAGTGATTTTTTTTTTAAGATTGAACTGCTATCAGGGTATACAAGGGCTGCATTGGCCTAGGATGTTGCTATGTAAGTGTCTAATTCTCACTGATACTGCATGATAGTAGAATCCTGAAATATTTAAGTCACTTTTTAAAATGAGCTTCAGAATATACTCATCTAAATCATTTTATATGAAATTATGTTGTTTGTTTTTTCCTGTTCCTTCTATCTGAGTGTTTAACTTCAATAATGTGGGGTAAAATACTGTATAAAGGTCATCTAGATAAATTAGTTGTCCAAGTATTTTTAATGGAATTTATACTAATCAGATCATTTGAGTGCGCTTAAAAATTGAACGTGAGATGACATTTCAAGCATTGTTGTGGATTAGATGAACCACTTATGGTGCCCAGCAATATGGAAGTTAAAAACATAGTACCAAGAAAACAAGAAACTTTCAGCTTCAGCCAACAGTCTAAGGAAATCTTACCAACTTCTTTCCATGCTAGCATTTACCTCTGGAGGGTATGGGAAGTAAAGGTCTGCTGCCTCTGAGATGTGAAGACACTGGGTACAGCTCTTAGCTGAGTGAAATATTATAAACAGGTTACTAAAATTATGTCTACATGGAGTGATGCAGACCTGGTCTGAACTCTTCTGCCTGGTCTTCAAGTTGGTTGGACATAGAGAAGTTTTAATGTGTCAATATACTTCACTTAATACACCATCCAGATATGCCCTAAAAATGAATGCAATTGTGAGCAGTGTGTATCATAAAGGTATTTGCAGCTATATTCAGGTGAATACACATTTTCTTCTCAAAATGGTTTAGGAAAAAGCAGGACATAATCTGATATTCCAAGTTTATGTACAGCATTACAGAAGTTTCTGGTTTTCTCTCTTTATATCTGTTGTTCATCTTGCCTCTGTTCCATTACCTCCTTTTCCCTGTTAATCCTTTTCTACCCTCATTTTTGTCCTTATTTTCCCCATATTTTTCTTCTTTTTTTTTCTTTCCCTTTTAAAGCAAGAGTCTGATCCCCTTTTAAGGGACAAGGGCTTTTTTCCTAGCTGCTCATCATCCTGTGGCCAGCAGTCTCTTTCTCTCATGTGAGTTTTGGGCTCCTCGCTTTTCCTCACTGCTGCTGCATAAGAGCTGAAATGAGCTCAGAAGGATGTGTAGTTGGAAAAGTAGCAGCTAGGATTTGCCAGAGGACAAGGCTGCTGAAGCAGTCCCCTTTGCAAGGAGCATTGACTGCTGTTGTTTGTGGAGGTCAGCTGGGTCTACTCCCTGTCTGCTTCTGATAACGTTTTTTGGATGTTTTGTTTTGGTTTCATGTGAGATCTCGCTGAAGCAAACCTTATTAACTTTATTTGAAGACAGACATAATTCATTATAGGGATTATGCCTACCTAGTAAGTAATTTCCTTATTGCTGGTGTAAGAAGGTGCCACACAAGTCGACTCATCATGTACATCTCCGCTAGTCTGAAACAGAGCACCTCACCTGCCAGTTTTTCAACAGGAGAAGAGTTCTAGCACCACTTGCCTGGCAATGCATTCTATAAGATGCCAATTCTGCAACCTAGCGCACAGAGTTTGTATTAAAATGGCTGGCAGTATGGAGTACAGTCCTTGATAAATAACAAAACTGAATGTTTAGAATGCGAGCAAGTGGTTTTCAGGCATTTTTCAGGCATCACATAATGATCTGGTGTTGGGTGTTCAATTTTGTTTACGGCTTCGCAGGTTTTCTTTAACCCCTTTCTGCCAGCGCTAAGAAGCCTCATGCACAGGGCTGCACAATTTCCAGATCAGAGCAAGTTCCTGTTTAGTTATAGCACTGACTGAAGGCATCTGGTCTGTCTGCTTTGCAATCCTTTTTGAGTACTATGGCTGGTGCTGCTGGATTGTGAGCAGGAAACCTAAATGTCTCCAGTGCAGAAATCAACGTCTTGTTTGTTGTTACCTAAGTCCTTGGTAAGATCCTGAAAAATTGAACGTGGTTACCAAACTAGGGGGACATGCAAACACGGAGATAAGCAGAAGTGAAATAATAAAGGAGAGTTAAGAGGAGATTTATTTAATTATGTCCAGGTTTTACAGACACCCCCAAGGAAAGAAAAAATGTAGCATGCAATAATTGCTCAGTGTTTACAGCAGCCTCCCATTAACAGCACTAGCAGTGTGTGATCAAGGGAGAATTCCTAAAAGAAAAGCTAGCATTAATGAACAGTTTTAAGGTACGGTGACTGAAGTACTGGGTTCAGTCTTGGGCCCTGTACTATTCCCCCTCTTTTGACAAAGGTAATTTGGGAATGCTGACATTGATTTTTTGTTGTTGTTGTGTGTGGCGGGTGGTGAAGGTGTTTTTAGGAAGTGAAGGGGAGTGGACATTTCACCAGACTCTGTTCTTATTTGTAATGGCATTTATGAGTGTTAAAAAAAAAATTATCTGTGCAACCTGCCATGCTTTTCATCATAGCGTACATTATGGATACAAATGAGTGGTCTCAGTTCTCACAGTCTCATTGAAATAGCCTCTTCGCCCTTTCCTCTCCCTTCCTGAAATCATTACAGTGACCTTGACAGCTGATTGACTGAGACCTATTTATTTTCCAAATGTACTGAATTAATACTCCTAACATTTATTTTGGAGGATTAGAGGAATATTTCTAGCATTAATCTAGATAAATGGATTGAGAAAAATAAGGATCTATGTGCACTATTCTCTTAAAACATCAGGAGTCTGTCTGCAAACCAAGAGAGAGAAAAAAAAAAAAAAATCTGCTGCTGCAGCTTTTAATGCCTGCAAGCTCCAGGAGCATGGGGAAAGCAGACAGGCTTGGCAGATTTTTTCCAGCACAGCTCTAAGCCAGAGGCAAGCACAAATAGTCCCAGACTCAGACAGTTCTGACCCTGCACGTTTTGGCTCTGAAATGGCATTAGCTATGTTTGATTTTTTAGTTTATCTCATTTAATCCTGTGGATTATATGTTTTTAAAATTGATACTCATTATCACTCTCATCTTTTTTATGCATCTTTTGTTCTTACATTGGAAAATATGTGGCTGCTTCTTCTAGTGTTTAATATTTGGCCTGAGCTCAAAGCTGAGCGGCTGTCTGTTGCTTTGTGTTCTTACAGCGTCTATGGTCCCCAGAACTGCTTGAGTAATTCCCTTGGAGAGATGCAGGATTTTCTGTCTGACAGTGCAGCATAGCAGAGAATTAAAAATTCTCGGCTAAAACCCAGTGGTGTTAACGAGGTGGATCTTTCAAAATCGTAATTCATAGGACCAATAATTGATGGCAAGAACGAACCTCTAATTTATTTGTGCAAATTCACAAGCTGCTCTTATTTTGCAGCCTCTGTTCAGCTGTGGAGGTCACGTCTGGGCCGGGTGATGTACTCCATGGCAAACTGTCTGCTAATGATGAAGGTACGTGGGTGGCAGCAACTGCAGAGGTACCGTATATTCCAGAATAGAATGTCAGAGAAAGTGCAGGAGAATTACTGGTGCATAGATAAGACTACCTGACTGTACTTGGAGATTTTGCATAGTGAAGAATTAATTAGACTTAATAATGCCTAATTTAATAGATAACCATTTGAAGTAATGTTCTTTGGGAACATATCTGTACTTATTTCTCCCCAAATCATCCCGAAGAACGTGCAGTAACAATACCAAATTTACATTTTTAAATTGAATTTTTCTAACACTTAACTAAATGCTGTAATTAAAAGCAATTATGTGCTCTGTCTTTTTCAAACTGTGCTCTAAGAATGTTGCTCTGTGTATGCACGTTATGAATACTATAGACTCTATATATGATGAAGATCCAGAACATCTAAATACATCTTTCCTATCTCAATTGTAAGATAGCTTCTTTCAAGTTTAAATCCGCACTAATGGGTGGAGAAAAGAGAAAGGAATAAAAGGAAAACTAGCTACCACTGTTTTGTTGTTACTCTCTTGTTTCCCCCTTATTCCTTAAGTACCTTTTGCTGCATTTGGTGGAACATGGGCTACTCCTTGTGATCAGGAAACTTGAGAAATAAGACAATTTCTGCCATTCACCTCATGGTCAGGGAAATAGGGATATTGCTATTCTAGGCATGCAACAAACTGCTGTTATGCTGAGTTTAACTGTGCTTCACAAATCAATTAACAGCAACAGGCTCAGAACAATTCTGTCAGCACTATAGCCTTCACAGGCCAAGCTCCTTGCTCCCTGCTAGTTGGTTGTCCAAGGTCATGTCAAACCTGACGTTTACTAAGTTACTTTCCAAGCTGGGCCTCCTTGATGCTCTGTTCATAATACTGTAGTAACTCAGAAAGCATGCGTTTTTCAGATCAAATACAGTTATCCAAATACTGCTTTACATAAAACAGAATATCCTTTTTATGTGAATTAGGGAAAACAAATTTCTGTTCATAATTATATTGTGATCAGAACAATTCTGTCTTGAATAGAAATAATTGTCCATTAAATCATAAAGTATTTTTAAGAATTAACAAGCACTTGTTTTGAAGTAGGTACTTGACATAGGTTCAGTCCTTAAGGAACTTGCATTTTCAAAAAACAAGTGGAGAGAAACACAACATATTTGTGAATACTAGCTATCAACTTTTTGGAAATGATACCTTAGAAATACTGCAGCTCAGATACTTCTTAAGATCGGTTTTATTTAGGGCCTCACGGCTGTTAATTTAGAAATTTACACTTCCACAGTAACATCCAGACTACCCACAACTGCATGTTAATACACAAGTGCTCCCATCTGAAGCTTGAGTTTAGTACATTGGCTGTTGAGCAGTTGAGAATCTCACAATTTTCAGAAATATCCCTATATGGAGTAGTTGGGAGTGGTTCAGCTTGGAGAAGAGAAGGTTCTGGAAAGACTTTATAGTGGCCTTCCAGTACCTAGAGGGGACCTACAGGAAAGCTGGGGAGGGACTCTTTGTCAGGGGGTGTAGTGATAGGACAAGGGTTAATGGCTTTAAACCAAAAGAGGGTAGGTTTAGATTAGATATAAGGAAGAAATTTTTTACTCTGAGGCTAGTGAGGCACTGGCACAGGCTGCCCAGAAAAGCTGTGGATGCCCCATCCCTGGAGGTGTTCAAGGCCAGGCTGGATGGGGCTCTGGGCAACCTGGTCTGGTGGGAGGTGTCACTGCCCATGGCAGGGGGTTGGAACTGGGTAGTCTTTAAGGTCCCTTCCAACCCAAACCATTCCATGATTCTGTGATTCTATGATTTTCAGACACAGTTAAAATCAGAGTAGTGCATCGAGTTAATTTATTCTGCTTATGTGACAAATCCTTGCTGAAAGAATTATATTGGTTGTTTATAAACGTACTAGTTTTAAGACCACTGTAACATACAGCAACGCTGTAATCATCTTCTCCACCTTTTAGAGTATTCCAATTTCTTCAAATATTTTTTGACTCGCTTCTGTTAATTCTCTCATGAACAATTATATTAATTGAACAGCATTCCACATCTACAGTTGTTTTCGCTGTTGTGTAAAACACTCTAAAAACTAAATGTTTTATTCAAGTGTTTCAAGTATATATAATAATTTGAAAAAAAAAAAAAAATCATTCTCCAAGTCAGTGCCATGCATTGCCATCTAGTGTACGTTTAAATTACTGCAACCTGGTCATACTTGGTCCCCAAGTACTATTCAGTAAATTGAAAAGCTTGTGCTATTAGTAGGCTAATATTTATTTTAAGTTAAAACAATTCAACAGTGGTATAAAGCAAAAGCAGATTATATTATTTTTGTTAACCTTTTTCTTTGCCCAACAAACTTCAGTAGTATTTAGTAGGGAATAGTCTTGTCAGAATTGACTCTTCAAAATTAAAAAAAAAAAAATACTTTGAACAGATGTTGGACCTATGTCTCTTTAAATCTATTTTAGCTATGCTCAAATCCAGTTAGGTTTATTTCTTGTCATCTCTCTTCTGTGTTACTTTTCTGACCCAAGGAATTCTGTTCATGACTTTTGTCTTTTTAAATACATTATATGGCCTCTTTAGTTTCACCGTTGAACATCTCATTAAATTATTGAGGTGGAGGAGTAGATTGTTTTGAAGGTAGCAAATGAGGTATAAATAAGTGCTTTAACCACACATGCACAAGAAACCAATTAGTCACAAGTCTCCTTTACCCTGGGACCATTTCTTCTACTGAATTCTGCCTGCTGTATCTATCCCTCTACCCGTGTAGCTGATGCTACAGTTCAGTAGCAGTTTAAGGCGGTCTTACTCCTTGTTAGACTATATGTATATTTTCTGTTCATCACCTTTTCCTTGGACAACCTTTCTGAAACTTTCTTACTCCCCTCCGTACTCCACTATTGGACTTAAGTAACAGAAGCAAAGACATGGTGGATCTCAGTCACAGCAACTGAATCAGCTTTTACATTTTCATGTGAACAAGGGGCAACTTAAGGGAGGAGGTGGAAATACAGCAGGAAGGGAAGGGGAGACCACTTAACATGCACCGCTACAGACTTTCATTTATAAGAACTGTGGGCTTAAGTCTCTGTGAAGCCGTACCCTGAATATAGCAGCATGAGAGAACATTCATTTAAAATGCAACTGATGATGTGCATTGCTTCATTTCAACAATACAATTGCAGAATGTCTGTCATTTTACTAAATCACCATGGAAGTGTCTTAAGAACTTTTTAAAGTTCTTTTCATCTGAGCTAAAATTGCTTTTGACATTATCTTACAAGACTTTTACCTCTCTGAGGAATAAATACTTAAGTACTTTCCATATATATTATAAATGCACTCTAATTAAGGGCATATTTTGCATTTTGTAAGATTTTTTTGTCAGTGTTGTTTTAGCTTCTGTAGAACTTGCCCTTAGTAAAAACAAAAGCGTTAGAATTGTTTTTAATTTGGGTCTAAATAAAATTAAAACTACACTTGAAGAAGGAGCTAGCACCTTGTACTAATGGTGCAAGGGACGGATGCATAAGGATTTTGGTTGCATAAGGAGAAAGACTGCATGAATCATGTCTTTTGCCTAACTGTACTGCAGTACGACACTCTGGATTCATAATGCTGTGAATCTCTGCTTTCATAATCCTTCCTCAAATGCACTAGGTAGAGAGGAAGGGCGAGTTATCCATCCTCTTCTCCCAAATTATGGCCTTCACGAACTATACTGTTAAAGCTGATTTTTAATCTGTTGTTTCAGAACCTAATATTAGCATTCTACGTATAATGATCATTTATGTTTATTTCTAAATATCACATAACTCATTTTTAAGTACTTAAAGAGAGGGGGGGAACACAAAAATGTGTAATGCAGTGACCATTAAGGGAAATACAGTTACACTGCAGTGCATCAGGGGAAAATAAACCCCACTTGCCATTTTTGTGCAGTGGCTTAATATAACTTTTTTTTTTGGATGATTATATCTAACGTTAGCTCTGAATTTTTCATAATTAAAGAAGTACTGAATTATTAAACAATACCAACTCTCATTCATATCCTGAATTGTGTAACTTTAGTCCTGCTTTTGGGATTTCTTATGAAGGTGTGGAAAGTCTGAAGGGTCACAATTTGTAGTTCAAGACTATGATAAGACATCAGCCCTACCTTTAAGTCTTAAGATCACAAGCTGACTGGTTTTGTTTTGTTTTTACTGCCAGTACTTAGTATTTCTTACTCCTCCCAACCACAACCTGTATTAACAAGATTCCACTCTTCTGAGAGGGTTTCTCATTTATCATTCTCACAGACAATTGTCTTTTTACCATGTCCCAGTAGCAAAGCAGGGAATTAAAATCTGGTCTTCAGTAGATAAGACTAAATATCATGTACTTTACAATATGCTCCTTCAGAAGGAATTGTCAAATAAGGTGCGTTTGTAACATACCATGAGTGGCATATTTCTGTGTCACCTGGCAGTATACAGGATACCCTAGAAATCTACTACTGCCTCTGTGATAGTGGGAGTGGGGGAAGTATACACATATAAAACTTACCGCCTGCAGTAAATTTTATATGCATGTACTGAAGCAATTACAAGATGAGATTGTATTTAGAAGTAAGTCCGGATACTGTGACAATGCTTTACTGCTTTATGCTGGGCCCAGCCTTGCCTGTGCTCAGGTGTGGTGTTAGACATACGTGACTTAATCTCTTGTCATCTCCTGGAAGAAATGGGTCCTATTCCTGTGACAGGCACGGCACTGCATGGCATGGGGTAAACGCACACAGGTGTTGTGTGATGTGCCATCATATAGAAACAAGGTGCAATATGTTTCCTGATCCTCAAATACAGTTCATAGACTCTTAGTGCCTCACCTCTACTCTCACATTTTAGGAGGTGTGAACCTTCTCATACTCCTAGTTACAGTACATATATAGTGCATATAATACATAATACATTAATTGATAGGGAATGCAAAAGGGGAAGAGGGTAGGTTTGCCTGACTAGGCCAAGCCTGCCCCTGCAGCACAGACCTCCAAGATGTTATTTTTCTGCCTGTTCCTACAAGGTTGGCTCCTTACCTATGCTAGGGAGCCTGTGATGTTATAACTGGGCAAACAGTGCCCCCTCGTGCAGCTTGTGCTGGCCAAGACTTCTCTTCAGTCAGTTCATACTGAGCTGACAGAAGCACTTTTATGTCAACTTAACTGCAGGGTCTCCAGGGAATTGTGTGGGGGATGTGATTTGAACAGCCCTGTCCCTACATGTTCTGCTGCACATCTTTGTCGCATGGACTAAACTGGGGTGTACATGAGAGTGAGCACTGGGAGAGGGACAGCTTTAGACTACAGAATAGAAGACGCTGAGCACAAAAGCTAGAATTTGATGTAATAAAATTATTTGTCCACTAAGCATATTGTTGTTCACAAAGAGATAAAACTCAGAGTCACAGACAATCTTTTGTTTTTATAAATGACACTCTTGCAAGGATTAATAGCTAATACAAGTGCGGCTGGGGTTCCTCTAAGGAACCAATTCAGAGGAGCCCTGTTCCATGATTTTTATGCAATACCTAACACTGTCGGACTTCATGATCAAACAAGTCCTGTAGTGAGAGCTGTTACAGTGAAAATTGAGTTTGTCCTGTCATAAAGTCATGAGGAATTTTGGTAGTATAAATTACATCACGTTTGAGTTGTGAATGGTAAATGAATCAGAATTTAAACAAATATATTGTTACCTATATGGTCTGTTGTCTTTGCTCTGAACTCTTGCCATTACCAGTAATGAACATGGACATGGCATGGCATACTAGAATTGAAATAAACTCCATATACTAAATGTTAGATGTTCAAATTTAATATTTATATGTGCAATATATAGGTTGTTTGCAAAAGAGAGGTCCTGCAAAGTGCCCCTGTGGTTGTTTAAGCCAGTCTCTACTATCTTAGGCTATGTAATTGCTCTCATATATAGCTAATACTCCAAAGACTTCTCTTGATTTTTGTGTGTATGAAAAAATTTGTATATTCCAAAGAGTGACCTGACTCATGGGACAAATAGGGCTCAATCACTTTAAATACAATCTCAGAAAAAGAAGTACATTACACCTGGGACACACAGCCTCCGCAGACTAAGGAGGAGATGAGGAATAAGTACATTTAGCAGTAGCTGTGGTCACATCAGGGACAAGTCAAATAAGCACTATAATCTAACCAAAAAAAAAAAAAAAAAAAAAAAAAAGCATGGTACAGAGTATCCTGAGGTGTCTGTGCCATTTTAAAAGATTGTTCTTTGATATATTTTGCTTCTGAACACCTACCACAAGTTCTTGTATGAAGGTGAAAGGCAAAACTGCCAGGAAGCACCAGGTTAGTACAGGACATAGCCTTCTGTCTTTGCAAATGCCTGTTTTTTATAAGCAAATGCGGGTTTTCCCTGCCTCTGCTCTGAATTGATCAAAGAAGCTGTAGCTGAGGCTGGCGCAACCCTGTGCCCTGTGGATGTACCTACTACATGTGTTCCAGTCAGCCTAGAGCACACAGAGTTTCTTGTGTATGCCTGCCAAAGATAATGCAGACAGACTCTAAAATTAGTTTACTGTCCGGTTAGATAATTGAATTAATGCAGTTTTACCATGGATCAGCTGGAGTGCAGTAACACGTGCATTTTGTTCCTGTGAGAAATGGCAACAGAAATGTGTTTAATCCTCTGTCACTGTTCTTGATAGGCAGGGTGCAGTTGCACTGGATCTTGAGCAGGTCTCAGAGCTGCTGCTTGCCAGCAAGGCTCTGTTCTCTGTGCAGGTCTCTGTGTGTGGCCACTTGCAATGCTTCCTGGAGATAAAACCACCCTGCCCCACATTTCATTTTAACCCAGATTGGCTTTTGGTTTAGATTAACTGCTCATGTTGCTTTTACATGGTAGGGGAGAAGGAAACAAAGGTTTGGGTGGAGGGATGGTAAAAGTGTTGTTTCCCTTGGCTACTAGTTTTTCATCTGAAAATGTGGAAGCAGTGTTCGCTTCTGTCACATTATTTGTGTTTTACACAAGTTAAAAGCATGTGCACAAACAGTTCCCAAAGCTTCTCAACACTTTATTAAACTATGTAAATCATGCATATATATGAAACATGAGACACTTCTCAAGTACCTACACCTGAGTCACATGGAAGGCTTTTGACTCTCATCCTAAATCATAATCCTGGAGAGTAAATGTTGTATTTTTTGTTGTTGTTGTTGTTGTTTTGTTGTTGTTGTTGTTGTTTGTTTGTTTGTTTTGAATGAATGAAATGTAAGAATGAAATGAAGAGATTCTTTCTCTTGGCATTGAGCTACAACTAGAATATGATCCAGTTGCAAAACAAATAAATAAAGGAAGGTCCCGTGTTTATACAGTTCCAGCATAACTGAGAACATAGACAGCCTATAGTGGTAGGCAGAAGTTTGGTCCCGTTCACAAGTTGCAATTATTTTGATTCTGTCTTTAAAAAGAAGGCTACATAAAGGCTAAAGAATGCTGAGCTTAAGTATCTGGTTGTGTGCTTTTCACCCCTCAGGACTATGTGCTTGCTGTAGATGCTTATCACTCTGTCATCAAATACTACCCACAGCAAGAGCCTCAGCTGCTGAGTGGAATTGGAAGGATTTTCCTTCAGGTATGTATTTGGTTCTAAACATGCTAGGTAATGTTGCTATTGACAGCTATGTAGTGAATAATTGTTGCATTTAGAACTGTAGCTAAAACTGTATCAAATTGTAGAGGCAGTGGACAAAACTAAAAAATTTCACCATGTGATATTAGATAATGCTAGGAAATATAAAGCACTAATATTAAAATTACATGTGTATACCTTAGTGAATAAAAAAGGTGCTATAGAAAATTATGCTAAGGATTTAATCAAAAAACAACACTGTGCACTTACTAAAAGTGAAGAGGCCCGGATCTGATGTATGGCCAGCCTTTAGCTGTTGCCTTACTATAAATTGGAAATGGGGATGAGAGAAATGGAGAATTCAGAGGCTACCACAGAGAAATGTTAAGTAGCCCTATAATTCTGCCAGCAATCACTGACCTCTAAAACAGAAATTCACATGTGATGAAGAAATGGTGAGTGCATTTTAGTCTCTAGTATTTATTGTGTATTTCTAATAGACTCTGTTTGCTGGCTGACCTGTCCAAAATTGCCATTTCAATAACTACATTAAAGAATTTTAAAAGTGGAAAGCTGTCTGACCTTACCCTCTACAATGTTGCCACCAAAAAAAAAAAAAATCAAAGGTAAAAGTGGTAAATAAATCCTAGGAGTACCTCAGAAAAATAATCTGTTTCCAAACAAACAGCAAACTCAAGCGCACAGTGTTTTGCAGGCTCCTGTTAGAAAAGAGGAGTTGTACTATTCTCCCTGACCACTATGGATAGAACAAAAGGTGGCATAAAAAGTGCAGCAGGGTAGAGTGTGTTTTTTAATGCTAAAGGTATTTAAGAATTCTGGAATGAGTTTTCTAGGGAGGTTGTGTAATATTTGAGAGCTTTAAGGAGACTTCCACACATTTTTCACAAACATCTTCAGTAATGTTGGTCCTGGTTTTGAACAAAAAGGTGATTGCGTGAAGGTCCCCACCTGAAGGCTGCCTGGTTTCCATGGTTTTATGCTCCTGAACTAGTTTAGTTTCCTTCCTTTTGATAGATTTATTTTACCCAGTAGTGAGTTTTCTTCTGCTTCCATCTCTCCAGCCTAGTATTAGACACCGTACTGGGAAGCCTCACCAAAAATATGAGCACGTCCTCCTATGAAACATAAATTGCTAGCTTGTTTACCAAAGGGACCTTCTTCAGAGAAAATATTTTTCTTATTTCAGATAGCAATGTATATGACATACACTTAGGTGAAATACCTCTTTCCTTCTAGGAATCCCCTTTCTGTCCATCTTCCAATAAAACTTGTTTGTCCTTAAGCCAGCTTTCACATCGCTTTCCTTCAGACTGTGTGATCCACTAGCCAGTAGTTTTCAATCTGCAAGTGGACTGTCTCCCCACAGCAACCCATTGAATTGAGGCTGATGTCTTCAAGTTGTCCTGTGATCTCTGGCTTTGACCCAGAAACACCTTGTGTGTTGACTAAGTACAGGTCCCACACTAGCACCAGGCTATTGCACTCCTGTTTTCATACTTATTGACAGCTTCTGCTTGTGAGCATCTGTCTTCATTCCCTGTGGACTAACACCAAGTTCTACTGGAAGTAAGTCTGACCTTTTCTCATTTTCAGCTAATTTTACAAACTCTGGACTGAGTTACAACAAAAGAGCCAAATGAGGAGGTGTGGCACCACTACTCTACAGTACATGAGTTCTCCACAAACACAGCTGAAAATCACTGCCCTAGATAAAACTGTACAGGGTGTTGGTGTTCTTTTCTGTAATCTTAGTGTGGCTCTTCAAATACCTTGTTTGATAACAGACCTTATCCAGTCGTCTTGGTACCAAACAATTATATAATGGACTTTGACATGTTTTCATGTTCTTATCCTTTGTAAAAGATGTAATCAGTCTGGATCTCTTTTCTTCTTATTGTGGTAACTTTCTCACAATTTTACTGTCTAGATTGGAGACATAAGAACTGCAGAAAAGTACTTTCAAGATGTTGAAAAAGTGACTCACAAATTGGATGGACTACAGAGCCAGATTATGGTTTTAATGAACAGGTAGATAATTTAATGGCTAAATGAAACTTTAAAACATAGTTTTTCAAAGTATACATAATGAGTATCAAACTACCCTGGAGACAATTGAATTCTTTCTGTCTTTTATGTAACTACATCTCTTGTAAGGGAGACTGAATGGAATGTAGACCCACGAGATCTATATTACTTGGTACAGTCATAATATCCAACATTGAAATTGTGATCCTTCCGTTGATTTTATGAAGCTTTTTCTCATTCTACCAGGCATCATATGTTTTCAGTCTGCTTTTCGAATGTACATTTGCATAAATAATGCTTAGGAGAGGAGAAGCTATTTGAGGCCCTTATCCCCCAGTCAGATCTGCTAGTAAAACTGCTGCCTCTTTAGTTTCAAAGAATGCTGGAAAGCACAGCAGTAATTGAGCTGCATGATGGGGGGGCTCAGTTTATAATGTTTAGCACATTGCCTAATGCATTTAGAAAATACAATTCAAAAGTGCTCTGAAAATGATATAGCATGGCTAATTTCCTGAAGAGAAATAATTCCGGGAAGAGAGTATCTACATTTAAATTAATGAAAACACAGCAAAGACTCTTGCTTTGGTAGGCAGAATATATAATAGCCAAATGATCCAAGTTGTCATTCCACTTGTCTGTAAATCAGTGTCTCCTTGCTGGTTCAAGATTACACCGTGAAGAACAAATGTCAGAAACTCTCACATCTATAATAGGAAAAATAAAAAATGATGTCCATTCTTTTTAAAATATATTATCACCTTGGGTTTTCCAGGAGAACTCATTCATGTGTCACTTACTTTCTAGAGCATTCCTCCACCTTGGTCAGAATAATTTTGCAGAAGCTCATCGATTTTTCACAGAAATTTTAAGGATCGACTCATCAAATGCTGTGGTAAATCTCCAAATTGCTACATTTATAATGAACACCTAAATTATTCTTGTAATGCCTTCATACATGTATTTAATAAGTACCCAGAGTATGCTCAGAGCTTTATAGAAAAATTAGATGTGGCTTGTGTGCCAGAGTTTTTAGTATAGATGAGGTAGAGACACAGACAAAGGTGGGAATTGAAGAACTGGTGAACACTTAGACATGCATGAAGGCATTGCAAATCATTATGTTTATGGGATCTTTGCAAAAGTTTGTTTTTTTTTTGTTTGTTTGTTTGTTTTTGCATTCACTCTGTTTAGCGTAGGCATGCATGTCAGAAAAAGAAATAGCAGCTGCCAACATATATAAAACTAGCATGATTTCACACAGTGTTGAAGGGATATAATCATTTTAAACATGACATTTTTAACATGGTGCACATCACAGCCTTGGATTCCCATCACAAAAGGAGATCTAAGAAGAGCTGTTTGTTTATTTACTTCTGTTATTTGTACCTGTAGCAGCTTTCAGTGCATGGTCATATAGGAGTGTTCCTGAGAACTCAGACAGCTTACCCCCAAAAGCCTGATGTGAGACCATTTAAAGACGGAGGGGACTGAGTTTAAGAAGCGCATGAACTGCATCATTTTGCAGGCTGTAAAATAGTACGTACTATAAACTGTGAGAAATCAATAAGGTTTCCTGAAGAGAGAGAAAGACTTTTTAAAAGGGTGTATTATTCCTTTATCTGCAGCTTTCAGATTCTGCAGCTAAACAAGTTATATGACTTTGTACTGGTGGAATCCTTTGTTAACTCATAAAACCTGTTGTTAGGAAAAGAAAATGCACTTGACTTGGTAACTTAAGATGTATTAGAGTGCCCTCTTTGCTGAACTTCCTTGAAGTAAATTGTAGATGCCCTTGTGATACGTTAATTTCTTCCTGTTGCTTGTGTGGATTTTCTATACATAAGCCAAAGAGAAAAACACTGTAGAAGATACAGTGAAGTCATTTAAAATATATATATATGAAAATGACAGCATGCAGAGGCTTATGTAGTTTCTGAAATCTGATTCGGTTTCCCAATTAACTATCTAATGTTCTATACCATTTATATTACATTTTATACTCTTATCTTTTAGAGTTTGGGCTCTTAGAAGTCAGTGGGTCCTACTGGCCCAGCATAAATCTTGAGAAAATAAAAGGTTAGGATTATATGATTGAGAATCTATTTTAGCTACTTGTGCACACACAAAACAGTAGTTCTTAGCACGTAGTAAATTTGTTGTTACTCCTGATGCTAGACTTCTTTTTTACTTTTTCACTTATCACTTATAAATACATATATATATGTACACTTATTTATTTACAATATATTTTATTTTTCTCTAGGCTAATAACAATGCTGCTGTTTGTCTTCTTTATCTGGGAAAACTCAAGGATTCCCTTCGCCAGTTGGAAGGAATGGTTCAGCAGGACCCTAAGCACTACCTGCATGAGAGTGTTCTCTTCAACTTGACAACTATGTATGAACTGGAGTCATCTCGCAGTATGCAGAAGAAGCAGGCCCTTCTAGAGGCTGTAGCTGTCAAAGAGGGTGATAGCTTTAATACTCAGTGTCTCAAGTTAGGATAGATCATGTCCAACTAATTTTCTCTGGCAAAGCCGATTTTAAAAGCTGTATATACTCTTGCTAATGTGTAAATGTAAAATAAAATCTATCCAATTATAAATAGTCAGTGGCATTACTACAGAATCTGTGTTGTTTCTTACAGCCCTATCGCTGTGAAGATTTTGTGCTGACCTAAAGCCAGATTCATCCCTGCAAGTCTATTCCTGTTCAGTTATTTCTCATTACAGTATATATATGTACAAACACTCAGTTACTCAGATACTTCTTTTTATAAGAAGGGCTGCATTTGACCTTATTTGTCTTGATGACTGTTAGTGTTTTTCAGTAATTAGTGAGTAAATGATCTGAGCTAATTTCATCAGCTAAAAGTTACTGAGAGAATATCAGTATGTGTGTTACAGAAATTCTGAATGCACATTTATTCAGTTGCTTTTATTGTGTGCATCTTACTTCCCCCAATCAGAATACCAACTACTAGACCTTTGTATGTCCACTGCTCTCAAATGAGGTTGCTAGAAAACCACCATACAGTCACAGAATGGTTGTTCTTGGAAAGGACCTCTGGAGATCATCTGTGCGGCATCTCTGCTCGAGCAGGGCCAACCACAGCAAGCTGCCCAGAACCATATCCAGGTGGCTTTTGAAGACCTCCAGGGAGGGAGACCACAACACCACAACCACCGAGAGTCCCTTTTTGGGGTGATTTCTGCCTTTTCCAGCGTTTCCAGCAGCTCTGCAACAAGAGGCATGCACCCTGCCCCTCTCATGAACATTGCATTTTTCTCCACCTGTTTAAAAAAAAAAAAAATGATATTTTTAACCTCAAACAGACTGGGATCTTAAAAAAATGAAACAAAGAAGAGAAAAAAAAAAAAAAAAAAAAAAAGCATTTTGGAGAGAGGGAATGAGCTAAAATTGCGCCAGGGGAGGTTTAGGTTGGATGTTAGGAAGAACTTCTTTACTGAAAGGGTTGTTAGACACTGGAACGGGCTACCCAGGGAAGTGGTGGAGTCACCATCCCTGGAGGTCTTTAAAAGACGTTTAGATGTAGAGCTTAGGGATATGGTTTAGTGGAGGACTTGTTAGCATTTGGTCAGAGGTTGGACTTGGTGATCTTGGAGGTCTCTTCCAACCTAGACAATTCTGTGATTCTGTGAACACCTCTGGGCAACCTGTGCCAGTGCTCTATCACCCACACAGTGAAGAAGTATTTCCTTATATTTAGACAGAACCTGTTTTGTTCCAGTTTGTGCCCATTGCCTCTTGTCCTGGCACTGGCCACTACTGACAAGAGCCTGGGTCCATAGAATTTGTTCCTTTCTTGCAGTATATGTACATTTTATGTCATATACTGAAACAATGGCTGAGTATGTACTAATCAACTGAAAGAAATTAAATTGGTATTTCCATGGCTTGGCCTCTAGGTTCCATAGCTGAATCTGAATTAAACTTGTGCAGCACCTGGGTAGACTTGTCCTAAGATACCACTGCTCAAAAATGAAAGATGCAGCACCACCTCTTTCAAGTGGGCTTAAGCACCATTTACCTTTTCATCACTTTTCTTGTGTGGAGGATTTCTTAGGAGATAGGGAGGGATCCTGGTATGTAACCTTCATTGCATTTGAAGGCTTTGAGAGCACTGAACGAGTCCAATTAAATAATTTTAAAACAATATGTAAATTAATAACATAGAGATTCCCATGCTTTTTGCTTAAAGTCAGCTGTCTTGTCCCATTGTTATCTCATCTACTCACCTCTGCAATTCCAGAAGATGCTTTCAGGAAGCTTGATATGTCTTTCCCAGTTCTAAATGAACTAAGCTGGAGTCATCATCACCCAGCACACAGAAGCCATCCACCTCTACAGTCAAGGAAAAAAAAAAATCTTTCTTTTTTGATTCAGCAATGCTTTAACACTCACTGCATGTGTAAATGACAACCTGCATTCACATCAGCAGAGAACAAGAATGTATGGTCCTAGTCAGAGTCAAATAATCATTAAAACAGAAACACCATGAAAATATAATCCCCTGTTCTCCAAGTTTCTCTAATTTCTAATTCAGACATATGATATTCATACATTTCAGTATGTTTGCTGTGTTCTCATTAGTAGAAGCTTTTACTCGGATAAAAACATCAGTAGAGGAGACTTGGACTGGGTGACCTCCAAGCTCAGTGAGCCATTAAACAAGTGACATCCTGGTAGACTTGCAGAATAATTAAAATTTAAATGCAAAGGCATATCATCACTGCAGGATTTATGCAAATTGTTAAATGTTTATAAAAATGCAATAAATGGTGTCAATGTCACTGTATGGCTTGGGCTTAACATATATAGAAGTGTTTGAATTTCCTATGTTCAGAATACTACACATCTAAATGCTGTATATGGTGTTAAAGCATTAAAGCTAAGGAAAAAAAAAAAAAATTGTCCTCAAAACATTAATTACACCAGGCAATCCTGTTAAATTCAATGAATTCAGCTGAATTTAATGAGGGTTCCTGGTGTAAATGAGGGCAGAGCTCAGTTCTAAAACACAGCATGCATGTGTCATCTGGCTAAGTGAAAAAAGCTGCAGAGAGTAGAGCCTGAATGAGATGATTGTTGTATTCAAGTCTTAAAGCTTAATGTGCCTTAACAGAAGTTTTGCATTTAAATTTCCTCTTTTATTTTTTAAAAAAGGAAAAAAAAAAAAAAAAAAAAAAAAGGCAAATACGCTGTACTTCAAGCATTCAGATAATTACATTATGCACAGAGACCCTGAGCCTCAAAAGCACTTCAGCAGCTCTCTGCCTTTCCTTGTACCTAACTGCAGTTCAGGTTATACCGGCATCCTCCAAGCAGCAGCTCGCTTTTATTTTCCTAGTGCCTCAGTTTTCAGAGTGGCCACGTTAAATACTCTCCAAAACACAGGTGCAGACGTGTACAAGCACTCAGACTCCACAGTGGACTTCAGCCAGTATACAGGGAAGGATGAGCGGTCCTCCACCTTCCCCATCCTTCTTGTCAGCGTGAGCACTCATGCGGTTCTGCACAAGCTGGCTGAGCTCGTGACCTGGCTGAAAAACTGACCAAGGCAGCAAAAACCTTCTGCAGCTTGATGTTCATCCTGAGGGGAACAAAACAAGGATGTACCAGGAGTAACCACCCACCTGAATGGGCTGCAAAGTTTTCTGCATTATCGTGGTTTAAGAAGTGGTAGGCAGACAATCCTTTTCTGAAGCCTTTGCTGCACGTGTCTTCCAGATCAAATCAGAGGGGAATAAGCGTGCTGCGACCAGGTAAATTATGTCTGTCTTATTTGTATGTCAGCTAATGTGCTTCATCAATCACGTGCACTGCAGTCCTCCAGCAGATGTCTGCCAGGTTCTCAGCACCCCATCTCCAGTCTGACTTAGCTGTAGTGCGACATTTCTATTCCTTCTCTGCTTCACCATGCAATCAGTCTAAGCAGTGTGCTGAAAACAGGCCTGAAACATAAAATACAGATAGAAATTTACTGCAGATAGGTGAAACCAAAGCAGCCAGAGTCATCCTCTCTCAGGCCGCTTGGAGAAAAACCACCAAGATTGCTGTTGTTGAGAGCAAAGGCCAAGGAAACGCTGGATGTTGGAACAAGGTGGTTTCTATCCCTAAACTCACACCTATATGAGCTCAAAGGAAGATGCCACCTTCCCTTTCCTCCCTGCTTTCTACTCACTCGATAGAGCATTAAAAATAATTGACTTTACCATGAGGTGCTTTACACTGTAGGAACCTGCAAAAATATCTCCATCATTTTAGCACATGAACAGCAGTTCTGTAGCACTGAAGGCAAAAAAACACTGGCACTGACTTGAAGACAATGCTGGTGGAAAGCTGCTTTTCTGCTTATTTCTACAAGTCAGCTCGGGAATTACAAATCTTTAACAGGTTTGTGAGATGGTCACAGTCTTGGTGTTAGTGAGGAACAGAGAGATTAGGGTGGGCAGGAGGATCCAGCCATTGCCATACCCAGGCTGTTCTGGATCAACCTGTCCTACCAGCCTCTGGACGTATTTGCAGATATTTCTGTTATGAGAGTGCTCAGTATTAAAAAGTCCATCTGAAAGCCAGCAACAGCCTGCAATTTACACACAAAGAGAGGAAAAAAAAATAAAAAATAAAATAAAGGGATGTTATTTAGCTGAGGCAGGGAGTGAAAGAGGGAGGAGGTTCCTGGCTGACTTTGAAAAATTGTCAAAATTGTCAGTGCTGAACCGAAAATACCGAAGTTAAAAGCTGTGGAACAGAATGACTTGAGCTGCTTTTAAAGCATCCATCATGCAGCAGAGGGGCTGAGCGGGTGCTGCAGGTGCTGGCACGCCGCATGCCAGGGGCCCCGGCCCGCAGCACCAGGGCTGCCTCCTGACCCCAGCAGCACCGCCAGCAGCTTCCCTCCTGCTCGCGAACAGCAGATCGGTGTTAAGCTGCCTGAACCACTGGTAAAATGGAGAAAAAATAAGCCCAGATCAAATCCTCCAGGCTGGAATACCTGTGACCACAGGGAAAAATCGGGATTTGGAGTGCAGCGTGGCTGCAGTTGCCGTGGCCACTAACTGCGGGTCACACACAGAGCCACCACCGAAAATGCATGAAGCAGACTCAGTCTGATTTTCTACCAGTCGATGTGGCTCGCTGACAGACACCACAGTTATTTATTGGTATCCTCACAAGCAGCAGAGAAGATAATCAGATGGTGGGGGACTTCTCAAAATCAGTGGAGGTAACCCACAGAGAGCTACAGCAGGAGAAGCCAGCAGCAAAACATGTCCCCCTCCCTTTAGCTGCTGAATCTTTATCCAAGCATTTTAATTGTCAAAATTTTGTCTCTTTGTCTTACCCAGGTATTAATACAGTTAACAGAAAAAGAGAGCTAGTGACTACGTTGCATAAAATCGTAGGTTTTTCAAGCTGCGGGTATAGCAGAGTACATTTTTGCAAACACACAAAATGTTTGGGGAATCAAGCTGTAAAGTCACAATGAGTGCAGCAATTCAGATCAAATATGGCTCTTTGAACCAGGAATATTTAATTGTAACACTAATTCATTCCCCAGTGTGGTGGTGTTTATTTGGTTTCAGGAAACAGAAGACACCTGGCAGTGACCCTGTTTTGGGGACAGGGAAGGGAGTCCGAATTCCTGTCATTTTCATCAGACAAAATCCCAAAGAGATGATGTAATTTCTGAGCATAGCACAGGAAGGGTTCCCGGCTTCTGTCTGACCAAACCCCTAAATTTACCTTTTGTTAACAAGGGACATTCTTCAAAGTGGCACTCAGCTGCCACTTCATTCTTTATGTGCATTGGTCTCTGCCAGCTGATATTAAACGATTCCCTTTGTCATGAAACTGTCCCTTCCAATAAGTTTTTAGCTCAAGCTAAATCCTGGAGGCAGAAACCAGGCAGGAGAGTGCCTGTTCTGCCAGCAGGACATTCAGACACAGCGCTCTGAATGCACAAAGCCTTCAACTCGTCAAGTTCAGCAGCCCAGAGAGGCAGCTACAGGCCCCCAGCCACGGGGAAGTGGCACGGCCCCTGCACTCCGCAGCCACGCCACAGCTGCTTCACCCCTTTCCCTCGGCCTCTCCTTCCTCCAGATTTGGAGGATCTCATTTGTAGGCACCTGCACACAGCACAGCGCCTGATGTGGCTGCTGACTGGCTGCAAAATGCCTTGGTGCTAAGGCAGGCAGCTTCCCGAGTGGATCCCCTGCCAGAGACACTTACTGGGGACAGCTAACAAAAGAAGGCAAGGTCACAGATTTTGTCAGCCACCTGTTTGTTCACCTGGTCCATTAAAAATCTCACTGACCATCCACCATTTTGAGCTCACTTGCAGAAAACAAGGGCACTGCTCTCCCAGGATGGTCATGAGAAAGTGAGGTACACAGCACTTGGAACAAGCTGCATTAATGAGAAAAGTAATACAGGGGTATACAGAAAGCTACCTTCAAACACTTCAATCCAGTAACATTTCTCCTTTTTTTTTTTTTTTATTTTTTTAAACTCTAATCCTGGAGAAGTTGAAATATTCCCCTTGTCTGAGTTAATGCTGCCAACGTGATGTTGCTGAACCACTTACATAAATTTTAATACTACATCAGTGCACTGAGATTTTCCACTGGCTGCAGCAAAACAGACTAATGTTTTTGGACCAAAAAGTATCGATTTCACTTTTTGCTTTTAGGTATGTGATAGAATCCTATGTTCTCTCTCTGCTCCTTGGAGCTTTTCCTATTAATATTAACATTTTCTCTGTCCAGCTGTTTTCCCCCAGTGCAATCTCCCATACAAGCTCTTCACCAAATATTTATACTGCCTCCATTTATACTGCCTCCAAATTGCCTTTTTTTTTTTTTTTTCCTAGCTGACAAAAATACTTGTGGATAGTAATGCTTTCAACCCTTCAAGAACACCTATAGCACTAAAGGGCACATATTTAAAAGGGTTCACAGCAAGACCCTCACAGTCACTGCCACCTCTCAGCAGCAGAATGCATTGTACTATGAAAATGATGAATGATGCTCAGCAGTGTTATCGTGTGTTATTCTTGACAGCCCGGAGATGGGAGCTGTACCAGGTGTATATATTCCTCTGGAGAGGCAACAAAACAAGGTGGTTCAGTCCTGTTTCCGAGGTCACATTCTACATTAGCGAGATGCTGAAAGCAATTTCTGTGGGCAGCTCCTTTCCTGTATCTATCCCCTCATCACTGCCTCCAAGCCATAAATCTCCCACAAGCAGAGAACATCACCTGGTCTCCCTTCCTGGTGGCTCCCTCAGTCTGCCCGGGGATGATGGTGCTGAGCACGGAGCTCCACAGCTTCCACTTCTCTTTTTGCAGAAAGAGCAAAAGAGAGAATCAAGGCAGAGAGGCCCATGGGAGAAGGAGGAGGAATGAATAGACTTGTGCTGACTTCTGGTAAAAAAAAAGAAAGCAAAGGAAAAGAGAAGATGAATTATATTGGATACCATGGACTGACAGCAGCACCAGGAGAAAGCAGTCATTCTCCTGTATATTCAGAAGTACCATTTTCTGTGGCACAGAAGTCAAATAAATAAAACTTGTTGCAGGCAGTAACTGTCATTTAATCCTGTAGCTGTACCTTGAAAAATCCTGTAAATTTATACTGGGACAGGGACGTCCCCATGCATTCGGTGCTGCACAAGAGGATGTCACAGTGCTGCTGCCATGGACGTGGCACACAAATCCCCGATCTGGTGGGGCACAACACAGCATCCATGCAGGCTTACCTGAAGAACCTGACCACAGTTATACTCGGTGTTTGCTGGTAACTCTGATTTTCACCCAGGTTTACGAACCACAGCACAAAAGCTAATGAAGGCTGAGCTAAACTCTGTGGGATTATATTTCACAAGCGTGGGTTGTGCCTGCACCCTACTGCCAAAAATGAGTCCAGCACCAGCAGAATTTATGGTCAGCTGACTGCCTGCCTCAGCAGTAACCTTGCAATCCAGTACCATGAGGCAGGAACTATATGCCCTTTTTTCCTCACTGTTTACACCTTTTAAGATAAAAGCTGGTACAGTTCCACTTCAAAACCACAACTTTGTTTTCTGAGACACTTCTAGACCTAGCCATTATTGTAAGTAATGCTACTGCAGAATAAGGAAAACGGTGCTTGCTAAAGAAGGGATGTTTAGCAGGCCTGTACTTAAGAACCGTGGGAAAGTTCAATTAATTTTCTCCTTTGTGCTACCTTATGAAAATTTATATAACCCCAACTCTCATCTTGCTCCAGTCCTGATTATATGAGCAACTGCAAGACAGAAGTTTGTAGTGCACACAGCTGAAACTGGCACACAGGCTGCAGGCAGTGCAGAACCTGTGCTCTCATCATCCATTGGGAGCTGGAGCACGCACCACAATCTGCACAGCTGACTCACTGTAAGGAGCAAATTCATACCAAAATGCTTCTGTGCCCACTGCTGAGGAGCAGCATGCCCTGTCTAACTGCAAGGCATTTACTGAAAACTGGGCCAGCATGTTTAAGTCCACGTATCTTCATTTCACAGCTGAAGAAACTGAGGCACGCACTTAATGCTTTGTCCAGTTACAGAAGGTCAGCAGCAGAACAAGGAGTAAAAGCAGATTAACAAGTGCAGCAGCGACACTGTTGTTCAAAGTGTCCTTAATGTCAGCAGCAGGAAAAAAAAAGAAAAAAAACCACCATACTGAAGTCAAATTAATTTTATTAATGACTCATGGGAGCATATCGCTACATTTTGCCAAGAGAAAACCAAAGCTTTACGTACCAGGCCAGAGCTAGGGAAGCTGCATACTAAAATGCCGATTATGCAAATTTATCTTATGAACATTTTTAGACAAGAATTAAGTTGGGTTTATTTTCTTTAATTAAAACCAGAATCCTACATAGCTCATTAGCATGGATTCGGAGCAGAATGAATATTAATGTAGCCCACCTCTACCTGCCAAAAACATCAGGAAAAAAAAAAGGTTAGGAAATGGATTCCTGAGCTACTGTAAATGCATCCAGCTAACGTTACCGGAAGGCTGCCATCATCAGAGAGACCGTGGAAATCTTTTAGGCCAGAAAAAGGCAAATGTTACAGACATCTTGAGAAAGGAGAGAAAGAGGATCTGGGGAGCTAGAGGCTAGCCAGCCTTACTTCAGCAAACTATGGAATAAGCCATTGCAGAAACCATTCCAGGCACACGAAGTATAAGGAAATGGGAAAAGATGATCAACACCAATTTACCAAAGGCACATTCTAGCTTGACTGCCATCTAGGAGGCAATAACTGGCTCTGTGTCAAAGGGGAAACAGTGGATGGCAGTTACCTTGTATACAGTTTCCCACAGTAGCGTTATACTCAGATGAGAATATGAGCTACGAAGTAGGTGAAAAACTTGTGGACCATCAGGCTAGGAATAGCCAGTTGTTCCTGTCTAACTACAAGTCCTGGCTACAGGTGACATTCCTCAGTAGTCAGAGCCAGACAAATCATGTTTGATGTCATCACTAACAACTTGGACTGCCAAAAGTCCTGTTTGGGACACTAGTCTTCTCCAGGGTAGACAAACAAAGGGAAGACCTAATTGCATTTTGGCACTAGAGAAGAGACTGCAGAGAAGCCAAAGCCAGATTCTTCTCAGGGTGAGATAACAATCTCCAGATGACCTTTCAGCCTAAATTTGTCTAAGATTTTGTGGTTCCAATGTATATCCAACCAGTAGTGTAGTCGTTGAAGAAACACCAGTCATGTTTATTCCGATTGGCTTCAGGCTGCTCCACCTGTCAGGTTGCAGACACCGTTACCGGGCTTCTCCAGTCAAAAACTTCATATACTGTTTCCGAGCAGGAAAATCATCAGCTGGTCTGTTGTATGCTGTCCAGACTGGTTCTCCAACGAATAGCCTCATTGCCTTCACGTAATTCTGTCAAAGAACAAGACACAAGTAATGTAAGAGCTCCTTTCCATGGCATCTTAATTCTGAAGTCAATGGTTTCTTTTGCACTTCTGCAACAATTTTTGAAACTGTTTCAAGATGGAATGAAAGCTTCACATGTTCCAGAAAATTGTAGCACTCTGCTGCTGTTTCTGCTGCCAGCTACTGCAGGGAGGGATTTTGCATTTATGCAGTGATCTACTGTGTCACAACCAGTGCCTCCAGCCCAGGCAAACTACTTCTCCCCGTTTCAAAGAAACCAAATCAGTCCTGTCCTACGCAGATCATTTTGCACTGGATCCACAATACCGAGCAGTGCAGCATCTAATTCCTACTTGCTTAGTCAAACAACAAGCACAAGCAGAAAATGCAAGATCACTACACAATGCCTAAGGAACATCATAAGCTTCAAAGTGAGGGCCATAAGAGCTGAATGGGGAATGCAGAAACTAGCCAAAAACCAAAACACTGTAAAGTGAAAAGTCTCCAGATTTCAAATGCAGAAGTAACAGCCCCTGCCACCAGCTAGCCAAAAGTATGCCAGGTGGGAAGGTGCAGCTGTGGCAGCAGAGGATGGAGTTTTACATCCTGCAGAAGTGCTCCGAACTCTGAGTTATGGGGAACTCTCCTCTACTGACAATTATTCTCCATGCTTAGGCCCTACCTATTCTGTAAACATTGCTAAGTGCTTACCCTGCACCTACATGCTCAGCAATGTCAAGAATAAAGTTACGTACCTAAAGAACTTAGCTGCAAAACCCAAAGGTCTAGAATTACCTAAAGAATTTATGTGAGACTTTGAAGATGCCATTTCTGGACTGATGTTCCTGAAGTGGACATAAACGTTTACGACTTGTGGATTCAACCCATAACCCCTTACATTTTGTGTATGTAAAGAAAAAGCCTTAAAATAATGTTTGTAGCTGATTCATTGTGGATTTCAAAATCTAGACATGCAAAGTTGGGTTTTTCACTAAAGCAGCATTTTTTATTATTATTATTATTATTTTTTACATACACACTAACTGCTACCTGGATGGCTGATTCAAAACTACACCACACTCAGGACCATGCCAGAGATGGGATTTTACTACACCGGAGACAACGATACACATTTCCCTATTTTCCAGGGGTAACGCCAAGATTAAAAACATGCATGTAAAAGTCCACAAGGGCAGGCACGCAGATCAGGACTATACATGCAATCTCACAATCCTGTTGCCAAAAATACTCTCCAAAAGCAGGTCACCTCCTGTGAAGGAAGTGTTCAGTCTGGCATACACTAGCTGCATGTAGTGGCTCTGGACCCTTAAATCATTCTTTCCCTGAAGGTGAATTTAGCGCTTATGAAGAATGCCACTGCTGTACACAGGTATGCTCTATCTGTACAAAGACACCCAACAAGGCAACACAGACGGATCCATCTCCACGCCACAAGTGACAGGAGTTGCAATCATGCGAGGGACAGCTGCAGGCAGGGCTTGGCTATGACACTACTGTCACACAAGATACACTATGGGTATCACGTGGCAATGACTTGCAGTTACGGCTGATGAGATGAAGCTGGATTTGTGACCTGGAGATGAAAGGTTCAGATGCTGTGAATTATTTAGTATTTTTCATATTCCTACTTCATATTTAATATGCTTTGCTAATGAACTGCAAAGTCTCAGGGCATGCAGTTACTAATAAGATATATACTCACAGACATTTGTCATCAAAACTTACGGTAAACCATAGTAACATACATTCTCATCCAGTGTAAATCGGTGATATATGCCAGCAGGGAGGGTTATCATGTCTCCTTTCTCCATGGAAATTCGGATCCATTTGTCATCCTTGTCTCGGACGTCAAAATAGCCAGATCCATCTAAGATGTAGCGAATTTCATCGTCTAGGTGTAAATGTTCTTCATAAAATGTTTTTATCTAGGGATAGCAGGTATCTCTTAAAACTACTGAACACAGAAAAACTGCTAAGACACGTGGCTGAAACATTTGGCAAAGCAGACAAAGGCTTTCTAACTATACAGTGATTTAACTGACAGATGAGACCAATAGGATTAAAACGGCCAATCCAATCAGCCAGAGACAGTCTCTGGATGCTTCTAAAAACATGCTTTAAATGTTCTATACCAGATAACATCATCTGTTTAGTTCTGGATGCCGTTTAGCCATGCTAGAGCAGGTGGGCCTTAAACAGACCTCAGCCTTTACTGATTAAGTATGGCAAAATGTACAAAAGTCCAGGTTCCCAGTCAGTACAGGCTTATCTTTGTATCAGGTTGAGCTCACACAGGATAATTGAGTGACAACCTAATTCACCTTGTCAAAAATTGAATGCCAGTGTAACACAATGCACTTAAAACAAACTGGTAAATGGACAAAAATTTAATGAAAATATGGAAATGCCACCAGGCTGCTGTATTCAGGCTAGAACAGCAGTCTAACACCCTGGGGCAGGGAGAACGTTATTTTTAGAAGGCTCATCTCGGAGCCTGGCACTGTTCATATTCAGCTACTTTGAAATAGCCACGCTGTTAGCCTCCCAAGTTAACAAATCTTCTTGTAAGGGGAATGTATCCCTCAAATTCCATGATACGTACTTTGAAAAGATGAATTTTGCAACAGCCACTAGGATGTTTTGGCCTTCAAATCTCATGCAGAGCTGGCAAAAACCTGCCTTTATCCCAGTTAGTCTCTCTGAAGTCAGATCTGTATCTACAGGGCTCTACTTGTAGGAACTTTATGTTCAAAATGACACAGTCATGGAAACTAACCTAAAAACTTTGAAGGCAATCTACAGAAGCAAAAAGCTTATCTTCCCCTCCATCCCCTCCCATTTAAAAATCAGTATCAAGACTTTTTTTTTTTTAAAGTTAAGGTCTTCTGAACAGAATGTATTTTAAACATAAAAATCTCATCCCTGAGACTCTGCTCACAATGAACACGTGTTAAGAAGCTGGCTGCATGCTCTAGCAATGGACTTCAGAACGCAAATCCTCATTCAAAGCAAAGGCTTGCATACCTTTTCTTCATAATTTGGAAGCTTGTCTTTATGTATAGTTATTATATCCATCCAAGAATAATTTTCTGCTTTCCGAATCTCTTTCAGACATGGATCAGTCTCATAGTTATCAGCATCCAACTGAAAAATAGGCAGAAAAAAAAATTAATTCAGACACAATCATTTAAGACACAATTCAAGATATTAATGGGGAAAAAAATGAAGTTGTTGAGAATGTCAATGGAGAGGCAGATAATACCAGTGGGTAGCTAAGTAGCTAAGTTAGCTCCTCATAGGTACTCAAGGCATGTATCACTACTTTCCAAGACTGAAAGTTCAATGCATAAGTGCACAACTATTGCATGCCAAATGATATAACAGATACTAACAAGTCCAGCAGAGTTACTCTTTGCTTATCATGGGGAAAACCAAGAATTATTAAAAAAAAAGAGAGAGAGAGAGGAAAGAGCTTTTGAAATCAGTGTGGACATACCATATGGACTTAGCTCTGAAGAAAACTATACTTGGCTTCTCACACTGCTTTTACAACCTTAATATCATTCAAGATTCATTACCTATATCCAGTCCACCCTCACACAGAAGTCATCTGGGCGGTCTTCCTACTACCTCTGCATCCCAGTTTCTGAGGTTTGGAGAAGCTGGCAGACACGCACGTGACTGGTACCAGCTGCTTCCAGCACCACTTCCCTGCTCGGCACGACTTGCTTCCGAGCACACAAGCTTATTGTCATACACAAAACAGCAGCAGCATGGCACCAATTAATAAGATTAAATTAGAAAGTAATAACTTTGGGGTCTTTGCTGATTATGTCAGAAATGTATTAATAAATTCCCTTGGATACACTCCACTTTTTCTGCTCAGATGCCAAATTTCTGAAAGTGGGAGAGATGCTAAAAGCAGGGAAATGGAAGGTTACCTGAGGTTTCATAACTGTGGGATTTCCATGGTTTATTGATTCTTGCAGCATGTCCCTACCTCACACTGCGTGCAGCACACTTCAAAGGCCACCAACGTATGTCACCGTCCCCCCGAGGTACTCCCAATTCTGCAGCACCGCTTGTGCTGCATCCTCAAGCCCCTGAGGTGCGATTACAGGGGAGAGAAAATCATGAGCTCTTAATGAACGCGTTTTACAGATGAGGCATGCCTGATTTGTAGTTTGTGACAGAAATTCTCCGTCACGAAGCCCTTCTGCCTGATGCACGCTGGAAATGGGGGCTCTTGTACGACCACCACACGGCCCAGCATGGCTGGTGCCATGCTTTAGAAGAGCCCTCAGCACCGACACAGAGCACAGACTCATGGTGCCTGCGCTGCGTGAGGAGAAGGGGAGCGGCGGCACCGAGGCGATCCTCCTCCCGTCAGCCGCCTCAGCGCCGGGGGCCGGCGCCATTTTAGGCGCGGCGCCGGGGCCGCCGTCAGCCGCGTCCCGCTCGGGGTGGGGGGGCCCCGCCGCTTACTTTGCGGTAGGTGACGCCGAGGAGGCGCAGCTGCTCCAGGCTGACGGCGTGGTTGGGCTGCAGCCTGTGGGGCGTCCGCTGGTCCTCCTGGGACTCGTCCATGTACCAGGCCTCCACCATTTTTTTTTTTTTTTCGGCGGCGGGAGCCTCCCGGAGGCCGGGCTGGGCTGGGCGGGAGCTGCGCGGTGCGGCCCGCCCCAGGGGGAGCTCGGCGAGCAGCTCCGGGGGCCGCGTTTTCTTCCGTTTTCGGGACAATTTGAAGCCCTGGAAGCACAGGCATAGCATAAATAGCTGTTATTTTCCTTTACAGGCTTTGGCTCGACATCGCCAGCTATGAAAGCATGCCTCGAGTTCTAGGTCTCCATTGACAAGTTAGGCTACGGAACAACAGGTTTCTTGCAAGCACCAGGCATGGTGGCTGGTTGTAACACACATCGTGCCTAACTTAAAAATCAGCTTTGCTTACTGGTCTGCACTAGTAATGCTCAAGGGTGAACACACCAGTTGATCACAGCCTCAAACACCTGCACTGCAGCATCAAAACAAGGAGAAATAAAAATACTTAAGGAAAACAAGGGGAAAAAAAAAATAAGGAGAATGGTAAAACACTGGAACATGCTGCCCAGAAAGGTTATGCTGTCTCCATCCAAGGATTTATTCAAAACCTGACTGGCCACAGACTGAGCCCCCAGCTCTAGGTCAGTCGCCTGGCCAAGACACCCTCAAAGTCCCTTCCAGCCTCTGGCTCTACACAGTAAATAAGCCATCAGTCAGTTACACACCATGTAAGAGTGGAGAAACAACTGAAAAAATAGTTGGGGGACTGGTCCTGTTTCCATAAAAAGTGAGAAATTTACTCACCAAAATGTCTAGTCTTACAGATATTTCTTGGGATTATTAGAAATGTTACCAGATCCCTTTAAGATATATTTCACATAACTGCACTCCTGGATAAAACTTAATTGCAAGTCCCAAAACACTACAGGTAAGTTGGTCTAATGCTGACTAATTACTCACATTTTTAGAAGCACAAACCCAGCCAGACCTTTAATTCCTATCCACTGAAGCATGTCTAATAAATGGCAATACCCTATTGAAGTTTTAGTTCACTATGAAGAACAACTTCTACAGCCAACCTTCTTTCCATTCTCAGTCCTCTGAGAAATATCAGCCTTACCTTGCACACCTTTCTTTCAGCCTTCCTCTATTCTGAATTTACAGAATGAGAATGATAAACATTGGTATCAAATTAACATAAAAATATTTCCTACAGAATTCCTTGTTTCCACATGGAGGAACTGCTTCAGGCAGTAAAGTAACTTAAATACAATACAGTGTTACACTGCTGTTACCATATACCCATCATCATTTACACATTTTCTTCAAAGCCACTGCTTGAAACAACAGATTTCTATACAATAAATAGGATCTGCATGTTTACCGTGAGATGTATGATACGCAGATTATTAGATGACACCTCTTCAGTACATTGTCACACTTAAATGGTTGCAACTAGTGATCTGATCAGGGACAACTACGTGCTTTCCTTCAAGTCTAACTTCTAAAATAAGCAAACAGGACAGCTGTGTGTATGCATGTGTATATGCATATATACACGTACACCAAAAAAAGAAGCAGAGGGCAAAATCTAATCAGGGTACTACCTCACCCCTACAGGTGCAATTACGGAACTGCTGTGCAATTTTGGATGAAAAAATAATAGAAAACCTCACTCACCTATTAGTCAATAGAATAAGCCAGACAGTTTCCCAGCTCCGTCACAATTCTGTGACACTAAATACCTAGAAGCATGCACTTTGCCACAGTAAGAATACTGTAAGGAATGAGAACCATAAAGAAACCAAGCTTCAGCAGCTCCACCATTTTATACAGCAATTAACAAATATGAAAAAGATTCAATGACTTGTAGCCTAAGTCCTACTACTCAGTGGCATTAAGGTGTCTTACAAAGAAGCTGACAAGGATAATGTAGCAAACATTTGCTCTTTCTATATAGATGCATAGAAAATAAAACTTTTGTTGATTAGTAGTAATTACTCTCTAATTCAAGTGCACATTAGCCATTCCATTAGTCTCATCATTGACTGGAAAAAATGAAGTCAAACACTTGACACCCGGAAGATACAAAGAAGCTGATCATCTTCTCGTTCCATTTCAGATGAAATGGCCAATTATTACCTCTGGGACAACAGTGAAGAGGAAGCTAAACAATGATAATGAGAACTGGTATGCATTAAAAAAATGACTTCTTGGAGACAGGAAGCCAGAAACAAAGAGCTTGGACATTTAAGCAGCTAGAGAGAAGAACAGTAAAAATTGATTGTTCAAGTTTTCTCGTGACCTGGGTTTTTAATTTGTTTGTGCCAACTTGCAATAGCAAGTAACATAATGAAGAAATCTACAGACGCTGTCACTGGCGATACCATGAGGTACACGTGAGCATTGCAAGCCCACCTGCAGAGAGATTACTGCTGCTGTCAGAATGCCAAGGCACATTAACGGACATCTCCATGTTAGGTTATTATCTCTTACCAAACCAACCAACTCGCTCCAGGCCCCTCAATGAGTTTGCACTGTTAATATGTATCTCTGTACAAAAAAAATTAATTTATTTCATAAGAGGGAAATACAGAACACATAGGATGAAGATTTAATGTAATTTCTCCAGAAGTCTGTCTTTCCGGTGAATCCAAGTGTCTGTGAGACTGCTAAAAAACACCGACAGCAGCGCTTCGGTTAAGATGGAGAAAAAAGCAAACACTGTATATCATCAACTAAATATTGACTTGATTGTAAAGCAAACAGTGCAGAAGAAAATGTTTTTTTTTTTTCTCCCTAGATGTTGGTGTACGATTAGCGCTTCAGGCCACAAATAAGCACAGTTCAAAGTTCAACTCTGAAACGAAAACAGCAGTTCAAATCGTCACTGCAATGTTAGTCCTTTTCCTGCAAATGCAGTAGTCTCTAGTCCCAATATGTCACAACATTTGTTTACTAGCTCCTTCTCTTGCTAGTCTGTCAGCTTCTTCATTTCCTTGGAAACCAGCATGACCAGGAATATGCATCTGTCAGGATAAAAGTACAAGAGTGTTAGGTATGGAAAAAAAAAAAAAAGGAAAAAAAGTATATCCATTAAATTTGGTCATGTAATTCCCTCCTGTTCCCATGCCTCGCACATAGTCCTACGTCCTTCCCATTAATATTTGTAGTCTCTTTAATGAGCAAGAACTGAACTGTCAAATTGTGAAAATCAACTTTATGAGAAGTGTTGGGCTGGATAAGGATCACCTAACCTAAGAAATGCAGAGAACAGCACTAAGACACTAACTCACAAGTCCTGCTTTCAGAGGAAAGAAAAACCCCTCTGCATTCAGTGCTTAAACCAAGCTAATATTTTCCAAGAAAGACAGAGACCTCTATGCCATTAAAACCTTGGTGATTACAGCACTCAGAATACATCAACGAGATATGAAAACAATCTCTGGATTTTCAGATGTCTTAACAATCCAGCCTTAAAAATAAGGAACAGAAAATACTTTCAGCCGTCAATCAATCCTTGTCAGAAGTAAGGGTGGACAGGGTAGAACGAGGGTAAGAAAATCGGGCTTGGCATTTGACAAGACCTGAGAGAAGATGGACATGAGGGACTCGTGAGATTGTATTAGCTTTCTTAGGCAAGGTTTTGTCAGCCAGGGACAGGGGCTCCAGTACTTCTGTGAGAAGCAGCCAGGGGCTGTCCTGTGCCAGACACAGCCAGTTCCAAAACAGACTGACCACAGAACACAGCCACACCAGCCGAGCTGGTGGCTCCTCTGTGGCAGTGTATTTAAGAAAGGGTAAAAGCCACTACCAGCAGCTGTAAGAGAGAGAAAGGGAAAAATGTGAAAGAACAACTCTCTGCTGCAGCAGATCCATTACCATAAAAGTGCCTGAATACATTGCTCCTCTGGAAATAGTTTCCAAGTTCAAGAGATTCAGATGGAATGAATGTACTTAAAGCAAATATATATATATAATTAAATATAAAATACACTATGGGCAGCTGAACTTCAGCCTTAGGTTTAGATTTTTACAATTTCTACTACTCAATAGTCAACTAAAAAATCTAGTGGGAGTTGCAAACTCTGAAACACTTATAACACGAACAGAACATCTGCAACAGACTTCCCCTGAAGGAGAGCATGCTGAAGAACTACCCCAGTCTGTTTTCTATGGAGTAAACACAGAAGTCCAATAAATATGCCATTAACAGCCATGAAGTCAATGGTACAGAGACTTCTAGAACCAGCACTCCTTTACTGCAGTTAGAGGAAAATTTAGAGGTGGGGAGAAGACAGACTCTACCATGTTTAGCACTGCTATTAATGTTTACAGAAAGATACCTTTTAGCAATAATACATGCACAGACATGGTTTTACTTCTCTACTAGAGAGCTAAGTAATTTAAAACTAACACAGTGGATATTTTAACAACCTTTCTGCACCCAGTTTTCCTGGCAAAAATGCTGTTAAGGTACAGAAACATGTAGTTAGTTTATTTGGGGTATACCGTCTTAATTTTCCACGTTTAAAGACACTCGTTATTAAGTTAAACCAAAGAACCAGCATTTAGAGAATGCTGAAAAGCAAATCCAGGAGCTGAGCAACAACTCGAGGAGACAGTTATGTTCCAAGCTTAGGTTTCCAGAAACAGAAAACATCTGTAATAGTTATTTCTAAGTAGTAACAAGAGAAACAGCAACAAAAATATAAACATGTGTTTCAATAAATGAAATAGTAGTTACAAGAGCCTAGCTTACACTGAAGTGATCATCTTACTTGCTTTAAAAAGAACAAGCAACTTTATTGTATTTAGAGATGTACAATAATATTACATCCTGTAAAATTCTTTGTTACGGTCATACTTGGCAAGAGTTTACAAGAGTGTTTAAAACGTCATTAAGACCATGAAATGAGATGCTCACCCACTGAATTTCTATGCCTTTTGATAGATTATCAAGTCTTTCAAAATCTTCTTTATTTATTACACTTCCTCCCGAACTTGTTCTCCAGCCATTTGTTTTCCAGTTGTCAACCCAGCTCGTAATACCTGTGCAAAGGGAATATTACCATAAAACAAGCTATTAGAGAAGCCAGCAAGGATCACGATGCAGTGAACAACCATTTAACAGGTCTTTCAATACATTAATTCCAATGTCTCAGGTAAAGACATCAAATATAGAAGACATTGTTTGGTTCCCTGCTACTGCCTTTCAGGATTGTATTTTTCTATTTTTGCTTCAGTTACTTGCCAATGTTTTCCCAAACAGATATTTGAAGACTACAACCTTACATGCACATTACACACACAATTAAGGCATGAACTTCAACAAACTGAATCTAAGGATTTGCTTGACTGTACAGTAAGCTGGGACAAATCTGTTTTGAGAAATTGAAGAGACACACAGAGGAATTAATAGACATCTTAAGGCTTGTGCAAGCTAAACAACATTTTAGAAAAGGACCACATGAGCAGATTTCTGCAGAACAGGATCTAACATTCTGGCCATCTGATGCCGTCCAGTGAAATTTCCATAGTATTCCTTAAACAAAGACTTTTTTGTTGGTTTTTTTTTTTTTTTTGGTCTCATGCTGTCCAGAGCAGCAAAGAGATATTCTTACTGCTTTCATAACAAAAGACCTGAACTAAACAAACAATCATGGACCTTGCATACCAAACCCCCTAAAAAACAAGCCAAACCACATCCATTTGTACTTCACTGCAGGCCTCCTCTTCTCATAAATATATATATATGAATATATATATTTATATACACACACACACAGAATAGCTTTGATTAAGGAATGAGTTGCTGGACCTGTCACTTCCCGCTCATTTCAAATTCTGCTAGCTTGCATGTGTGTGAAAGAGGTTCTGATTAGAAGTGAAGTATCAAGGACTGGCGTTCTGCCCCTGTTCTGGTTTTTAAGTTGAATTAAGGACAGTAAATATTAAGAAACAACTTACATAATTTTCTATGACTTCTCTCCACATATGGAAAGCAGGAAATGTAACTGTACTTCAAGTTCGTGTATAGTTTCTCTAATCCAAACAAAACCCAAACCAAAACGAAACTATAGAGTCACTATGCCAACTTCTGAGCACTATCCTCAGTGCAACCATAACAGCATGTACATGAACAACATTCTTCTAGACTGTGTGTGTCATACTGAATGTATTAAGACAAAAACCGTTTAGTTACTTCTTCATTCTTCCCAGTAACAGGCACTTTGTCTCTAATTGTATTTCATGCAGTTAGCAGGTCATCCTTCCAATATTCTAAAAGTTTTTCACCAAGCGGTCATAAGTACTGAATTCTGTTAGGCATTCTCTTCCTTATACTCATCTTCCCAAGCCCCAGTACGTTCTGTGGGCCTTAAGAAATTGCGCTCAACACCTTTGAAAAATCAGGAAAACCATCAACTTACCATTAATAGTGAACTTGCTATCAGTGTAAATGATTAGTTTCTTGATGTTCTGACTCTTCGCTTGCTCAATTGCTTTGCAGGCTGCCTTAAGAACATTTCAACAGAAGCACAGTTCAGCACATGATTTTGAACACATATAACTAAAATGCCAGTCAAGTACCTGATGTTAATACAGAAGAACTACAAAGAGTATTACTGTAGTCTCTCCATCACTGAATACCATCATGCTTTACAGCAGTTTCCCAAAATGACACATGCAGATGATCACTTAATGAATCAGAAAAACAGAGAGCAACTTAAGTTTCCCTAGCATTTAAAAAAATTAAACCTGATGTTCAATACTGCAGGAGCATCTCTCTGCCTATTTGCATAACTACCCAAGCTCTCTCAATAGCACAAGTTTTAGGCATCTTTGTAACTTTGGAGAACAAGGATGCATACAAGTTCAAACTGTTTGTAACCCCTAAAAGGTAGGTTGTGCTTTTCTCTTGGTGCTATGAAATATAATAATAGTAGTGAGAGAAGTGGCTTGGACTGAATGTAGAGCTGAAAAACTCTCCAATGCCAAGTTTGATCCCTGGCACACCATCAGCTCTGCTTGTCCCTCACTAAAAGGAACTCAATGCAGTTTAAGAAGATCAGCTCCCCCTTTCAGTTTACCTTCACATTGTGCAGGCAGCAGCAGTACCAGAATTAAGATTAGGTGAGAAGGAAGACTAAATCTGCTGCTGCCAAGAAAATTTTACTTCAAAAGTAACAGAAGCTACTCTGAGAATTATTTTTTATGTTTATCAAAGAAATATGATACTCTGACCTTACGCAGTAAGAACACAATTGTCCTCTTAACCACAATTAAAGCAGCTGTTACCCAAAGTCTGAAACATGCACATTAATAATACAAAGGATACTATAGAGATTTGAGAACTTTCCTAATGCAAAGGTTGTTTTAAATATCTGTGCTTGGCCTGATGACATTTGGGAGTTCTCAAATTGAGTTATTACTTGTCTGAAAGCAATAAAGACCACTAAAACCTAAAGAGAACAATTTGTTTCAAGTCCTAACAGCTGGCATTTTGTGTGCTTCCCTCACAGCTCCCTAACTGGTTTCTGAAGGCCAAAGCTGAAATAATCACAAGCACACTATTGCTTTCTTCATGCAGAAACATTTTAGGATGTTTACTACTTACATGTATTTCAGCTCTTTGATTAGTCTGCCGTCCAGGAAGTCTTTCACTGATATTTCTGTATCCAAGGAACAAATAGCAGATTAGTAACTCAAAATTATCCATGGTGTACAATCGTTACATATTAGAAGCATACATAAAACAGAGATCATTTTTATCTTATAAAGGAGATGATTGGAGATTCTAGGTCTAACTTCTCCTACGCAGTGCAACCTGCATATCTGCACCTGCCATCAATATGCAGTTACTTTTGCTGTCTATGGTGCACAACTGCAATTATTTTAAGACTTCCTGCATCTCTTGAATTCCAGCTTCAGCCTCTTAAAAGTATTATTTCGAATCACTTTTCTCTACATCCTTACTTGCTAGAAAAGCTGATTTCTGTGTTCCCGCAGTAACTCGTTACTCTAACAGCACTATCATTAAGATAGGTCTCACTAGCAGGATTTCATATTAAAAAGGAGGTTGGTACTGCTAATCACACCCAAGACAAGTATTAGCGCATATATATATATATATATATAAAACAACGATAAAAAAAACCACCCTATTACTTACAAAGGGTGGCCTGGTCCCCAGTAGACACCTATTCCAGCACGTGCCCTGTTACGCCCGTTACCCGAGCAGCAACCATCTGTATAAACGACTGCAAAGTCACCTGCAGGAGAAGTCCCAAAAGTAGAAGTTGAAGCAGTCCTTCAAGCACACAGGCTCTTCAAGCAGAAATAAACATCTGCTAGCAGATTAATGCCCAAACTCCCCTCCCTGAACAGCCCTTGAAAATGTTACCTACAGAAACTACCCTTATAAATTAGGAATGCAGAACACCAGAAGTCCCACTGCAGCTTCACTGCTCCCAAATCAGTCAGCTTCCCAAAGCATATTTATACCAAGTCCCAAGTTCTCTCTAAAGTTCTTGCCTTCTTGAGTCAAGATTAAAATTTGCCAGCTAGATCTGTATTTAAATCAAGCCTGTAATCTAGATGCGTGTAAAAATCACAATTGTAACGACCTGATAAAGCTGTATGCTGATGTCAGTTAAAGCCAATTTATATTACATTGAAAACACAACATGAAATAATATATTGTGGCTCAGATTTCGTTTTAAAAAGGAAAGACAACAATGTTACACTGGGCCTGCTGGGTGTTACACTATGGCAGCTGGATGCTGCCATAGAAAAACCTCCCTAAAAGCTTTACGCTGCTGTTTATGAAAGAACACAAACAGCTGAAACGAATTACAGGAAGAATCAAAGACCTTACCCATATATGAAAATTTATCTCCGCTGACTGTTGGTGCCAAGTGCACCTCATCATGTTTTGCACGTTTGGCAGTATGTTCTTCATTCGCAGACTGTTCGTAAGGCCTTTTGCACGTACTGCAACACAAGATATCTTCTTTTGATTCCTCTCTCTGGCTAGTATTTTCCTGTGTTACAGCTGAAGGACCATGGGCATCTTCAAAGAAAAAAAAAAAAGAAAAGAAATAGAAGAAAAAACCCACCTACATACACAGGATCAAGTTTTATTCAAAACAACTCAAGACAGCAATTTTGTTTACACCTAGTGGCAATGCCAGTCTGTTAAACCGACACCTCACCCCAAAAAATTATGGAAAATATATAGTCGTGTATGCCAGTCATTCTTACTTCCAGCTCAAAGTGAAGCTGAGTCATATTTAACAGCCTTTAAACAAAAACAGACCCAGCACAAGCAAACCGTAACAGATCACAGAATGGCTCTGGTTGGAGTCTTAGAATCACGGGGTCATAAAACAGCCTGGGTTGGAAGGGACCTCAAGGAACATCTAGTTCCCTATGGCAGGGATGCCACCCACTAGATCAGGTTGCTCAGGGCCTCATCTAGCCTGGACTCAAACACCTCCAGGGATGGGGCACCCACAACTTTTCTGGACAACCTGCTCCAGTGCCTCACCACCCTCTGAGTGAAGAATTTCTTTCTAGCCTCTAATCTAAATCTCCCCTCTTTTAGTTTAAAACCATTCCCCCTTATCCAATCATTATCTACCCAAGTAAAGAGTCCTTCTCCATCCTTCTTATAAGACCCCTTGAAGTACTGAAAGGCTGTGATGAGATCACCCCAGAGTCTTCTCTTCTATACGCTGAACACCCCCTGCTCTCTTAGCCTTTCCTCATAGGAGAGGTGCTCCAGCCCTCTTAATATCTTTGTGGCCCTCCTCTGGAGCCCCACATCCTTAGTGTGCTGGGGGCCCCAGACCTGAGTGCAGTACTCCAAGTGGGGCCTCTGCAGGACAGAGCAGAGGGGGACCATCACATCCCTCGACCTGCTGGCCATGCCTCTGTTGATGCAGCCCAAGACGCAGGTGGCCTTCTGGGCTGCAAGTACGCACTGCTGGCTCATGTCGAGCTTTTCATCCACCAGAACCCCCAAGTCCTTTCCTGGAAGTGACCTTAAAGATCCTCAAACCCCAAACCCGACACCTAGAACATATTTACGGAAATATTTACTACTATTTATGGCCGCACCGCCTGCAGCCTCGCAGAGAGCCAGGCGAGGGGAGGCGACCTACCTGCCGGCCCGGGCTGCTGCTCCCCGGGCGTGCCGCTGTTCACGAAGGCCCAGGCTTCCCTCTCGGTGGCGAACTTCTTGAAGCTGGCGGCGGCGAACCTGTCGACCTGCTGCTGGCACTCCGCCCTGCAACACAGCGCCCGGCGACTCCGTCAGGTCGGCCTGGCCCGGCCCGGCCCGGCCCCGCGGCTCCCGGCCCTGCCCCAGCGGCGGGGCCTTACCAGGTGCGATAGACGCCGGTCCGCCGGCCCCTGCGCACCGCGTAGAACATGGCGCCGCCCTTGGAGACCAAACAGGAGCGGCTGAGCAGCGCGACCAGCCACCGCAACATGGCGCCGCCCCGCCGCCATCCGCCCCCCCCCCATGCCCCCCCCGGCAAGCGACCAGCCGCACCCCCC